>NC_082680.1:23899090-24202121 GCF_025265405.1 Mesoplodon densirostris | reverse complement strand
AGGGTATGGGGGTCGAGGGGAACTATGTGTGATGATTATGTTAATTAACTTGATCAGGACCAGTATTTCCCAACGTCTAGGTGTATCAGATCAGTTTGTACACTTTAAATATATACAATTTTATTTGTCAGTTATACCTCAAGAAAGCTGGGAAAATAACTAAATAAATATTTAGTAAATGA
Source organism: Mesoplodon densirostris (assembly GCF_025265405.1). Lineage (NCBI taxonomy): Eukaryota > Metazoa > Chordata > Mammalia > Artiodactyla > Ziphiidae > Mesoplodon > Mesoplodon densirostris. Next base: position 24,201,939 of record NC_082680.1, on the reverse strand, counting down.
AAAAATGTTATGAGGTAGGTGTTTAGGAAATATTAATTAGGAAACACTGTACAGACAGGACTAGAGCAGACAGGTACTGCAAACAAGGAAGTAATCGCTCTTCTTCTTCTATGGCAATAAACTAAGAGTACCCATGTCTGACAGCAATTCATCAACAATGTCCCAAAATTCAGATTCCCAAGAAAAAGAACAAACGAATAGGAGAGAAGAGATGCTATGTATATCCTTAGCCCATAGCTTTATCTGTTTTCAGTCTACAAACCAGTTTCTTACAGTCCCCTGGGAATAGGAACATTAAACTGGAGGAGGATAATTGTTGCTTTAACATCTCCCTCTAAGCTCATCAACGATGTGCTAATAGTTCATACATTTAAGCCAAACACTCGTAACTCATTTTCAGTGGTGCAATTGTCCAATAAATTGTTTGAAACTTTTAAAAATCTTCAGTGTTCCATAAAAATGAAAGCCTTTTCAGAATAATTGAAACCAGTAATGCAAAACAAATGTATTTCCTTGATAAATTTAGTTTTAAGTAAGCTTTAATTTATATGCTAAATTTTTTTAATTTAGTTCAAGTTTTGGCAGAGACATGTTTATTTTAATTGTTGGCCTTCGAAACTCGAGCTTAGGAATAAGCATCTGCTTCTTTTCAATTTTCTGCATAAACTGGGTAAATTTCTTCAAGTTGCAAATGAGGGGTGAACATACACTGTACTGCTTCTGGAAAGGTTACAAAATTGCAGCACTTGTTGTGAATCCTTTATGAGAGATCTTATATCATTACCCTTAAATCTTAACTAGGGTTCTTATAGGTACTTATATTTAAGCTGTCTTCAAAGAACATAATACATTAGCATCTAGACGTTGTGCCCAAATATCCCTCTCTGGAGCACTTGTTGAATACTCTAATAAATTTATATAAAATTATATAATTATATTTTAAAAATATATTTATATAAAAATAAATTTATATAAAGTTTATATAAAATCTAACTACTCTAATAAATCTCTATAAATCATTGCTTTATAGAGATTCACAAAACACATGGATCCTTTCTCTAAGATGAAAAACTTCCCAGAGGAAAAGCACAAACACAGCCTCAGCCCACCTGTACTGGAGACCCTGTAAACAATCTGACAAATAATAACATACAATGCGTATTTCTCCAGCTATAGGCTTTGGAGGAAATCAATACAACTTTCAGAAAATTAAAGTTAGAGCTCTTGAAACACTGTATGAGGTAACATTCATCCTATGCAAATACCTTAAGAAAACTGACTTCTGAGAGAATCCAATCCCTATTATAAAATATTTTTCTTCCTTCACCACCAGTAATGGTAATACTGGTAAAGGCACTAAGCATGTTTGCACCCACCTGAACCAAGCAGTCATAGAATCTAGGTAACAACGCCCACTGGCTATTAATATGATTGAAACTATCTGTGAATTGGGACTCAGTTGATATTAAGATGTCAAACCCCTGAAAATCTACAAGAGCATTTTCTTCTGGGGTGTTTTATTTTGTTGGTTTCTTTTTCAGTCTACCTTTTAAAGTATTACACATCGCCATGTTATGGTGTCTAGCCATGGTACTGATGTTCATGATTCCACGAAATGGCATATTTGCTTTACAAAGTATCAGGGTTATAACAGAGAGAGTGGTGAAGGACTAAGGAACATACTTTAATAGAGCCAGTGAACTTGCTGGACATTAACAGCCAGTCAGGAGCCTCAAATAAAATCTCTGCCCAAAAGTTTCAATTGCTAAATATCAAGGCCCAGTCACAGAGTAGCAAATACCATAGGCCTGGGAAAATCCCAAGAGAATAGCTTCAATGGCAGTGATTCTCAAATGTTCAAGGTACACAGGAATCACCTGGTGAATGTGTAAAAACAGTTTCTGAGGCCGATCCTCTGAGATTTTAATTCAGCAGGTCAGGCAAGGTCCATGAATTTATAGTTCTAACACGGCTGGTGGAACCGGAGCTGCTGCTCTGAGGAATACACTTTGAGAACCACTGCCCCACCACTATTAAATCAGAGTCAGCAGTCTTGTAAAATGCAAGGTGATTTGCATGATCATTAAAGTTTGAGAATCACTGCTTTAGGGAATGAGGTGACAGGTTTGTTTTTTCCTTCCTCCTGTGATATCAGGATAGGGAGTTGGTGAAAGGAGATCTTTTCAAAAGAAAGAAGTGCTTAAATCACACTCTGTCATGAAACAAACCTATCTGGCCACCTTGCTCACCTTCCTCAATGAAGCATCACTCACTCCTTCCTTTATCCACCTCTCCATCTTCACTGTACCCTACCTAGGGCTCACGAGGAGACAGAGGTCCCATATGAACTTCAGATCTGCATGTTATGGATTTCCTGGGAAAATCTAGAATTCATATAATTTTTTTCTAGTCAATAAAAATTACAGTGGCATTAAACAAAAGATCAAGTTTGAATTACATACATTTATAAAACTTTTCATGTCAACAACTTCACAAGAAATTCACAGAAAAATATTTTTTCAGACTGGAAACAGGGCCACGACAAGAGCAAGAAATGTCAACAGAGTGGCCTCCTATGGTCACCCATGCCTCAGAGATGGAGGAAGGAAAGACAGCCTCTGGACTGATTTGCACTGTATGTAATTTTACATTACATGTAATTACATGGACTAAACCAAGTGTAACACAGAAGACTATACATGCTATCATTCCATGGGATGAGCCTCTACAAAGAGGAAAAAATAGAAGATGTGAAAAAATCCCACTTTTTTTCTACTTTAGTTTTGTACCTATATGAGATGATGAACGGTCACTAAACTTACTGTGATAATCATTTCATGGTGTATGTAAGTCAAAGCATTAAGCTATATACCTTAAACTTTTAGTGCTGTATGTCAATTATCTCTCAGTAAAACCGGAAGGGAAAAAAAAGTGGAAGATGTGAATATATCAAGCCTTGGCAATGGGAAAGGCCTAAGTCCACGTGATTAATTACACTTCCTCCTTGCTGATTCATGCTATTGTAGATTCAGCAGCTCCAGCAGCAAAGCAGCTTATCTGTTAATAAGCTACAGAAAGAAGAGCTCCAAGTCCCATCACACACTGCAGAAACGTGATCTGAACTGGCAAACATCTCCCAATCCACCCCAATAACCCCTTGCCTCGCTTCCCTGAAACTTTCACACATACCACATCTCCCCAGTTATTTCCATACTCAGTGAGCCTATTGCTGATCTAAAACCTGACACATACATGAGTAAATTCCAGGTCTGTTAAGTACCAGGAGCAAAGGCGGACACAGAAAACCATTGCTTTTAGTCTCATTTTCTCCGAGAAATTCAGTGCACTGGAAGACAGCACTGGACTGAGAACGCTGAACCAAGGGTCTAACACCGGTCTTTCTACCAGATACCTTGAAGCGATTCACTTGGCCTCTTGCATTTCTTTCGAAATCAGACTACATTATCATTCAGATACCTCCATATCTAGGAGTACACGATTATGCTGAGTATCCACGCTATTACAAAGCCAAAGAAACAGCTACTCAGAAGCAAATGGAAAATAACAATCTTGGATGAGACTTCAGAGCTGCAGTTGCACTAGCTCCACACAAGGCATCCTAATCCCAGGTCAGAACTCGGTACTGCAGGCTGCCCAGAAACGGGGGCATAGAATAAGGTTTACTCATATGAGCATCCTTCCTAACTTACTCAACCAGAAGTCTTTCATGAATACCACCCAGATGCTGAAATGAGGATCACCATCCTTAGGTATCAGGGATTAAAGTATGACCCAGAGAGTTCAAGTTGCCTCCAAAATGTCTGCAACTGCATGGAAACTGAAGGCCTCACTCACCTCATTCCCACCACCTCCTGCAAATCCTTTTCTCAGAAGGAAATCAGAAACTCCCTTTTTGGAAGACAGATGGGTAATTCATGTACAACCATCTATGAGACTGCCTGCATGGGGCCTCCTTGTTTGAAGACCACAGAGATTTTAATTAAAAGAACCATCTATGTCAACTCTGTCTAGATGATGTGTTCAAAGGGAAGACTCAAAGCAGCAAACCAGAGGGAACTTTTCATTTACTTATTTCTAAAAAGCCAAATAAACCTTCTAGAAGTGGTTATCTGTCATTTGCTTGCTCAGCATCCACTTTTCCTTCTTCTGGTTGCAGTCACAATTTTTATTTGCAAACCATGACTACCGCTCTCAATGGACCCATGTCTTCCGGCCCAGGGTTCCTTTTCCTCTAAGAATTTTATGATCTGCATGAATCACTTTGCAAAGATAACTAAAATTGATCCTTAAAATCTGAAATTTAGAAAAAAAAAAAAAAAGAGCATGAAACACCCTGTTCTTATTTTGCTTCAATGATACTCCTACTGAGCTCATGGAGTTGAAAGCTGCAAAAACTTGAGGGATCCTCCTCTCTGGTTGAAAGACAAGGACATGAAGTACCCAAGTATGCCACACAGAGTTCAAGAAAAGGAACACAGCCAGATCTTCCATCTAAGTATCAGGAAGAAATCGGAGGTAGGGAAAAAGATTGGGGTAGCTCAGCAGTAGCCTTTTTCTTAATGTCAGAACCCTGATTTTCATTCCAAAACAAGGCTATAAAACAACATTTCCCAGACATTCTCGCATGGAGGTGTAATCATGTGACTGTGTCTGGGCCAATGACCTGCAAGAACAAGTGTTATGCTGGCTTCCAAAAGGCTCTGGAAAAAGTCCAACTTAATGAACTGAAAATGTCTGATTAGACCTTGACTTGTCCTGACAACTCTGGTCACAGGGAAAGAAGTCTTATTAACTCATCATGTCACTTCGGTCAACTATTAATGCCAGGAGTATCATGAGGAAGAAAGAACTGCTTGCAAATGTACAAAATAAGCAACAAATACCCCTGTCAACAGTATTAAATTGTGCATCAATCACACACTACAGGTTATATCACAGTAGTTACAATGATGGAGGCCACTGGGTCCTCACCAACAAAAAGACTGGTTCTTCCACTTTTAGGATAGTTAGTTAGAGCAGGGGTCCCCAACCCCCCAGGAACCTGGCTGCACAGCAAGAGGTGAGTGGCGGGGAGCAAGCGAAGCTTCATCTGCCACTCCCTAAAAGGTTAGGGACCGTTGATTTCAAGGACTACAGGGCACTCAGCGTTTATCAGGCGTCTGTGCCTTCATAGAATCTACTCTTCAATAAGTCTACACATCTTTCTTTTATCCTTGGCCCTAAAAGCCAAAAACAGGGCTGTACTTTATTATAATCAAGGTTTTTAGGAATTTCTGGTGAAAATAAAAGTTTACACTCATATCAAAAGTGAATAAATGTTTCTGAATCTACCTTTCATCTTTGGTTAATATGTTTCTTGCTAAACAAGCCAAATTCGTAAAGGAAAAGATAGGTTACCTCATAACACTTTCTTTTCAACCAAAGCAGTAAAGACCCACAGTAACACTGCATTTTTTTACTTCCGAATTCTATACATCAGGCTTCTCACAGAAACTTTCACTTGAGCCAGTGTAATACCTTGCAGGAGGCAGGCACTCAAGAAATATTTGTTAAGGTGACTTGAACATAGTAACACATTTGGTGAACATTATAGGAAGTTAGCCTAAGGGCTCTTCACTGAGAAGAAAACAGCTTTTTGCCATGTTCTTTATTGCCAAGTGAAAGGATATACATATATAGCCTTGTTCGCTAAAAATGTACCCTCTCCACTTCACTGACATCCTGTAAATGGCCATAAATCACAACTGGTCCTTGTCATGAGAAAAACTGTGTGTCAACTTGAGTTTGTCTGACTTAACAGACAGGTGCAAGGGTAAAATCAAACATATTTAAGTGCTTGGGAAAGAAACACTACTCTAGAGAAGCAAGGGAATATTAGGGGCAGGAATTAGAAACATATACACCTTTTATAGCAATAGACTCCAGACAGGAAATCAGGATGAGACTGGTCTATCCTGGCATTCATTTCATAGAGTTTAGTTTTGTCTGATGAATATTTAAGCCCAAAGCACTGCAGTGGTAGTGCCAATATATGTAATATTTTCAGTTGCATCTCCCTTCTGGACTAGAAGCACTACTACCTATTCATAAGCCTCAAAATCCTAATTATTGGGTAGACCAGTGGCAGACTGGAGTGACACGAAATTAAGGTTGACTTTTAAGAAAATAGGCACATGTCTTGTACTTCTCTAATAGATACACTTTGGCATTTTTCAGAGCCCAAATAAATTACAGAAGAGTACAGAAGGGTACTGTTAATACATCACATGCCTTCTAAAAATTCTGGAAAACTTGGGGAGTCCCAGATCATTTCTTTGGGACTAGAGACATTGCCAAGGGCTAAAACAGATAATGCATAGAAGGAGAACCCTCCAAAACTAACTCTTCTGCTTTGCTGACCCAAAGGAAGCCAAAAGAAACTCTCTCACTCACAGTAACTCCCTAAACTAACAATGTTTAGAAAAAACAAGTATTTTCAAGATGGTTCAGAGTTGGAGGATAGAAGGCAGAGAGTAGAAACTGACTTGGATTTGACTATGGGGTCATAGAAAGGATCAGAAATGTTCATTTTTAGTTATTACTGAAGTTTTTATAAAATCCCATGACATCCATTAGAACTTTACTAATTAAGACACGTAACCCACATACAACTAGACTACAAATACTTATAATACATGGGTTTTTTTTTTGTTTGAGAAAGAAATCTCAACTACCAAAGGTTCACCAGCTGCAGGATTTCAAAGGCAGTAATAGGAGCAATGGTCTCCAATGACTCAATTTGGAAAGAAAAATCTCTCACACAACCCACCCATTGGACAAGATGACATATACATCTACTTCAGGACACCTCACGTTTTGGATGATGAGCCTTGAATTTACTTCACAGCCAAGAGCTTGCCAGAGAAAACTTAGAGTTGGATCCTATTACTTAATACACTAAATCCAGAGCTCAAAGTCCATCTCACTGGTTAACTGAATATAACTAGCGATGGGAATTAAAACTGAGGTTGCTAGCAGCCCTGATTTCACTGTTTGTACTGTTGTGAAATGATTTTCATATTGGCAAGTATGGGATCTCTGAAACTGTGCACTCTTCCTACCTACCACGGTACACACGATTATTTGCCTGTGCACGCTCTGAGGGGCAATGTGGTACAATGAAAGGAGCCCTGGGCTTGAGTCAAAACCAGTTCTAGTACCAGCTCTGCCACTATCTGGCTGAAGACCTTGGACCACACTTTAGGTCTAAGTTGACTCATTCATTTATTTAATAACCATGATTTGATCACAGACCTAAAAGGACACAACACTGCTCAGCTGTAAAGGGGGGGAAACTAGACCTAGTTTATAGAACTGGTGCTAGATTTAAATGAGATAATGGGTGTACTTTGCATCCAAGACACGTCAGTGCTAGTCTTCTTCTACCGCAACTATCAGGCACTGTGTTCAGTCTAAAACACCACTGCAGGGAGCACCCTGGAAGCCCTCATCACGTCTGTCATCACTGGGTAAAGCCTCTTGCCTCTCAGTCGGTAAAATCCATGAAGGCCAGGATTTTCTTCCTTCTAATATAGATACATCCTCTGAACCTGCATGTGCCTCAGCACCTAGTAAGCACTTAATAAATAATTGTTGAATGAATAAATTCCCTTTTATCCCTTAAAATAACTCTGGATCAACTAATATTTTTACCATTTTACAGTCAGAAGGCTAAATAATGAGATAAACTGTCTATAAAATCAGGTGATAAGTCCCTTCCAATTCCACAATGCTATCTATAGTTTTTATATTTTCCAACAGTTCACCATTATATCATTCTTCCTAAGTAACTGCTACTTACTCACATTTATTGGTTATTGCTTAAATAATAGCAAGAGTCTCAAACTATAAAATCTACCCCTATCTTTAAGGAAAATAAAATACTTGAACTATAAAAAAAATCATTTGTTTATAAGAAAACTTTATTCTCACATCTACACACAAACTATCTAATGAGGTTATTCTTAAGAAACTCTTCCAAGTAATTTTCCCAACCTAAACTTCCATATACTTTTCCCCAAATAAGAAGTGAAATAAACAATCAGTCAAGAGGGATATTAAAAACATGGGGGCAATCCTGTCCCTAAATCATTTCTTCAACAAAATTTGGATTCTTTCACTTTAAGAGCAGCAAGATCATCTTTTTTACTATCTTTTAGAAGATAATTGTAGCTTCCCTCATCTGGGGCCCTAAATGAGAAAGACCTGGGTTAGATGCAGCCAATGTCACAGGGTCTCGTGGCTCTGGATCATTATTTTCGTGCTCTCCCAATCATAAATGCCCCAGAGACCTCCTATCCCCAAAACTGACACTGCTGTATCTCAAGTTCAGGTTGACAGAATGATGGCCTCCTCCAAGGCCTTCCTTATAAAACGTATTCCCAAATTTGCCATCTCACCTCACGCTTCCTTCTCCAAAAGCAGCCTCCTCTTTACCACTTGTACGTCTTCTCCTCTAAAGGACTGAATGTATATTGGGGCACTCGGCAGATATTACACTCTATTCCATCAAAAGGATCTCACAAATTTGTTTTAATTTAGTAATTAACATTCCTCTAGACTCGTAGAAGTGTTGAGAGCAAAATCATAACGCTTTTAATGGCAAAATCAAAATGTAAGCCCAGGTCAGACTTCATATCTAATGCTGTTGCTGGTACACCCAGTGATTTTGAGACCGAGCAAGATGATTTTATAATTAAGGCATCACCACTGCTGTGCACGGAATTTCTCTTTCATTACACCTCAGCTCCCTCCCACCTCAAAACGCTGCGTAGAGTTCTAAATACTCTGTTCAGAGTACTCTGAAACCACAGTAACTTAGGACAGAACAGCCATCATGATGACTTGTAAGTATCAAGATACATATCAACCATTGGCTATGTTATTAATACTTGAAGTAACAAATGTGCTAAGGAAGCAAAAAAAGGAGCTTCATTCTTCCTCAAGGGGAACCAGAAACCAGTAGGTTCAAGAGAGGATTATCTATAGGAAAGCCGCCCCTGCCTCAGACAGCACCTACCATAAACAGGTTTATGCACAAACACAGTATCAGAAAAACATGCTGGGAGTCTTAGAAACAGCATTTCATAGGGGCTGCTATGGTGCTAGGCGTTGTTTTTTTTGTTTGTTTTTTTGTGTTGTTTTTTTTTTTACTGCATTTCAGAGAAATAACCATAAAATGAGGGTCTATAACCAGCATATAACACAATAAACAACAGCATCAACTTCTGCACCCTTTTTGTGAATGGTTTCCCTATGCTTTAATTGAAAATTTTAATATGCTTTGTGTTTTCTCTCAAAGTAGTTTGGGACCAATTCTATTCTAAGACTTCTGTATTTACCATCTCCATCCAAGGTCCAAAGATTACAGAATTTACAAATGAAGGACACCCCCTACACACACACACACACACGTCAGTAATACAGGAGCTATGACAACAAAATTCCTGAATGACAGAAAGCAACACAGAGGACAGTGGCTTGAAACAGCAACGGTGGTCACAAGCTTTGTCCTAGAGTTCAGATCAGGCCTTTCTGAAAGCCTGGACCAAAAATTAACAAAAACAAGAAGCAGTAACACAGTTCACATAACTTTCCTGAGCTTAAATATATAATAGATGTGGGTAACTGTCCAACCTAGGTTGTAGCTTCAGGGAATCTCAAAGTCATAAAAAACCAAGGTTTCTGGCTCAAGAAAAGGCTTAAAGCTAGAGATGAGCATTGTTAAATCACTGGTTCCTATTCACATTTCAACCCTTGAAATAACGTTTCACTGTCTCACTCATCAGCGACTCTAGTCTGTCTTGAGAAAGCTCACACGCCTCCCTGGACTCAGCCATCTCCTCACTGACAGGTCAGGTCCAATACAACCAAAGCTTAATTCACTTTAAACAATATGTGAACTATTATTCAAGGGCAGTAGCTGTCTGTTCACAGAACCTTCATCCACATCAAGGCCGCTGAGTCTGTGAGCTTGATTTTTGTATTCTTCTTTCATTCTGTCAAAATTCAAGTTTACAGATATTTCTACTTTCAGTCTATTCTTTAATAAATGTCCCTCTCAGTGTAAGAGAGGACTCGGAGTTTCAATGACATAACTATATTTTCCCAACAAAATTGTTTATGTACCTTTCCATAAATGTTTTAACTTTTTCCCCTAGAATATAAAATCCTTGAAGAAAATGTCTGTCTTCCATAGTTTAGCAAGATACGTGCTCAACACAATTTCCAAATCACGTTTAGTACCAATTTTAACCATGAAGAACACCGAAAATTCTACTATAAATTATCAAATATATGGAAGCAAATATATAAATGAAATTCTTCTGTAATTTAGTACAAAGAATACAGATACAAATATGGGATAATTTCTCAAATGAGTTTCAACTACTTAATTTGCTACTTTAAAGCATATTCACAAACAACAGAAATAATCAATCTGAAGAACTGGATTCATCTCTATACACAATGGACATTTTTATACAGTTTCTCACAGAATTAGCCACACAAGCACATTAGATACCATAAAGATTAAAAGAAAGTAACTGCATTAAAAATACTTCAGTTTATTAAAAGGAATGGTTATTATTTATATGTATACACATATTTTTATAGAAAAGAACACATCTATTTTTATTCTAATTTCCATGACTCACTCCCCACCCATTCACCGATGAGATAGATAACAGTTGATCCTAGTTTTCACCTTTTAATTTATTCTACCTGGAGAAATAAAATTCATCATTGTCCTATGCTATTTTCTCTCCCCTTTGGACATTTATCCACTAAATAAACATCTATTACCCACTGTTGTTAATAAGCAGTGTGCTGGGTCTTGGGGCTCCATCCCAGTCTCCTCTGCTGGTTTCCCCTATTTGCCCCAATTTCTAGGCACTGAAGTGTCCCAGGACTCAGCCCTGTCTCCTTCTCAAGTCAGTCTACACCTGCCCACTTGGTGGTCTCAGCTAGTCTCCTGGTCTAATTAGCATCTATCCTATGCTGACCACCCCCATATTTATATATACTGCAGACCTCTTTCCTGGGCTCCAGTTTCACATATGGAATCACCAACTCATCCTCTGCCATGAGATGTTTTACAAGAGGCCCAACTAACTCCAGATCTTCTCCACCAAACCTCCTTTCAAAGGATGGAGTTGATGACAACTTCGTCCTTCTAGTTAGTTAGGCTGAAATCCTTGAAATCATCCTGACACCTCTTTCTGTCATACCCCGCATCCAAGCTATCAACAAACCTCTCTTGGAAGGCTGGCCAAGGAGACACTTTGACGTAAGCTTCTGCCCAATCCTGACGCCTCTGCCTCCCTCCCATGTTGTTCCCAAGGGCGCATGCTTACAAGTATTCTACACGCGAAACCCTGTCTGAGTCTACTTCCCAAATGACCCAAATGCTTCAAGTCTTCACTACAAACATCCATTACAATATTGTGCATAGAATAGTTTAGCCCTACTAGAAATAAAACAAAGGATGATTTTAGTTGATCTATGTGTAGAATCATATAGTTATATATTCAGAGATTAAGGATATTTCTTGTCTTCTTTACAAGGACACTGAATGCCTCATGCTGCCTTACTACTCTTTTTGTTTTTCCTTAATGCAGCAATGAAAGGCTTTAAATAAATCTCATCCATTCAAGTCCAACTGGTATTTTTCTTTCTCTTCCCTGAGGAGCATCTTTTTTTCTATACTATCACTTCTCTATTACTTCAGTTATTCACTGCATTTAGTTGTTTATTTTTTTCAGAAATATTCCTTTATAACAAGAAGGTGCTAAAAACCTCCTTTCACAAGTAGGTATGAAAAAGAAATATCTTAAACACCTTTCCTAAAGAGAAATCTAAAGGTAGGTAATTTAGTACATAAGCCTTTAGGAAAGCATTAGAAGAAAGTAAGACAAAGTCAAATATTAACAATTTACTGAACATAAAATCTCATTACACAAAAAAGTATCTCTTCTTATAACTTCAAAATATTAATAGGGCAGCACAGCAAAATATCAAGTGTCAGATGCAGCTAGACTCCAAAATGTTATGCTTTTATTTTAGAAGTATGTTTTTTATTATTGCTGAAACGAGAATTTTAGAAGAAAAACTACCATCAGTTTCTTAACGTATAATTTATTTGTAAAAGTCAACCAAAACAATCTGAATTCAATCATCAGCTCAGGAATGCTAAATGCTAAATGACACAGGCAGCAATAAAATATGCAGAGAAAGAACCATGTCACAGAAGATGTGACAATTTTGATAAATGATAAATTGTGATGTAGAATAGCAGCTTGTAAGCTGCTGTTTTCAAAAACATGTATTTTAATGATGATTTTTGCCAAACGTCATTTTAGAGAGATATTTTGTAATAAAACCACTGACAAACAAAATTGGCACCTTATTACAGATTAGAATAGAAATGTATTTAAGTTTTCAGCAAACTTATAATTTTACTTTGAATGAGAATGCATTTTAGATCCAGTCAGCTCCTTAAAATCTTAAACACAGTTACCATCTGACCCAGCAATCCCACTCCTAGGTATAAAAGAGAAATTAAAACATACTTTCACACAAAAACTTGTACATGAATGTTCACACACGCAACATTATTCATAAAAGACAAGACGTGCAAACAACCCAAACGTCCATCAAGTGACATATAATATCAATAGAACAGAATATTATTCAGCAATAAGAAGGAATAAAGTACTGACACGTGCCACAATATGGATGAAACTTGAAAATATTATATTAGGGAATCCAGTCACAAGAGGCTACATATCATTATGTTTATATGAAATATAAATTCTATTTATGAAATGTCCATAATAGGCAAATCCATAGAAACAAGATGTAGATAAGTGGTTGCCTAGGGTTGAGAGTATGGAGGGAATGGAGAGTAATTGCTAATGGATATAGGGTTGCTTTTTTGGGGTAATGAAATGTTCTAGAATTGTGCATGGTGATGGCTGCACAACTCTCTGGCTATACACAACCTCTGAATTGTACACTTTAAGTGGGTGAACTGTATGTGAACTACATCTCAAAAAAGCTATTTAAAAGGCCAGTTAAAAAGGCCAGTCATGGGTTTTCCTGGTGGCATAATGGTAAAGAATCCACTTGCCAATGCAGGGGACATGGGTTCAAGCCCTGGTACAGGAAGATCTCACATGCTGCGGAGCAACTAAGCCTGTGCCCCACAGCTACTGAGCCTGTGCCCTAGAGCCCGTGAGCCACAACTACTGAGCCCACGTGCCACAACTCCTGAAGCCCATGTGCCTAGAGCCCAGGCACCACAATGAAGAGTAGTCCCCGCTCGCCGCCAACTAGAGAAAGCCCTCGCACAGCCACAAAGACCCAACACAGCCAAAAATTAAAAAACAAATAAATTTACTTTTTAACAAAAGGGCCAGTCATGTTGTAGCTGTTTATAACTTGTATAGACTTTTCAGAGTCTAAATCCCTAATTATCAAAATGTTTCTTACTGTCCACAAATCTCATTTCATTTCCTTACATAAAACCATCTATCTATTCCACTATAAATACTACAAGTAGTGAAAGGAAGAAAGTGCTTCTAAAATTAAATCATGTTTTCAAAACAGATTTCTCCTTAATATATTTAATTTTAATGATTCGCATGTGAATTATCCACACTTTCCATTAGCTATGGTTAAATTTTCAATCTCAGATAAGTATCCCCCAATACAAAAGCACATTAACAGGCCATTCCTCTCCCAACACAAGCTGTGTGGACTAAATTTTTAACGTATTAGCTTGAATTTTAAAAAGCAAAATTAAGGAGGAAGGTCTGTAAGAAAAGCAAGCATATGAAGTCTCAGAATTTCAGAATGGAAAATATTTTCAAGATTGATCCTCTTCAGGACTACTGAAACTTTAATATCTAAGAACTAACCCAGGAATTTTGTGATATTCTCTTATCACCTTACTCTTTAAATTTTTATTGGAGTATAGTTGATTTACAATGTTGTGTTACTTTCTGCTATACATACCTTACTATTTGTCTTATTATTTATATTTACATTAAGTTGATTCCTTTCCTTTCCTTTTTTTTTTTTTAACTTAGCAATGTATGACACAACATCAGTGAACTTATGGGTTTGGTAAGCTATTTGTACTAGTCTAACAAACATTACAGTAAATAAAATTTTAAATGGTGATGTGTCTATCACTTGAAAACATCTTGCACATGATCAGTACTACATATACCACACTTTGGGAAACACTGATCTAGTTTTATCTTCTAAGTTTATGGGTGAGAAAGTTGAACTTCCTGGTCACTCTCAAAAGTCTGTGCACCTCAGAATCTCCTGGAGGGTTTGTGTTAAAACAGAGATTGCTGGGCTCTTGCCCAAGAGCATAGGTCTGGGGGAAGGTCTGAGAATTTACGTTTCTAACAAATATCCAAGTGGTACTAATGCTGCTGGCCCAGGGTCCACCCTTCAAAAACCACTGACCAAAACCTAACCCCAAATTAGAGTCAGACCAGAATTTAAACTAGAACCCAATCTTCTCTTAGATGCTCTTATAATTATATGCTCTATCAAACATGTTTAGTGTTGCTCAATTTCATTCACCTTTCACTTAATTTTATTCTTTTCAATAAAGGTGATTATTAAATGCTAAAGATCAGGTTTATACATTTTTAAGACTTAAGAGTTGTTATAAAATAGTGATTAATAAAAATTTAAGGAAAAGAACATTACAATCACCTTTGAGGACGCTGAATCCCTTTTCTGGTTCACATACCCTCTGTTAGTCCTTTGAGATAAACATTATCTTCAAGTTTGTGTCTTATCATTCACTTGCTTTTCTTGTTAATTTTCTCATAGCTGTATCTCTAAATAATATATTGTTTAGGTTGTATGCTCTGAGCTTTATACTATATCTTTTTATGCTAATTGCATTTTTACTCAATATGATGTTTTTGAGATGTAGCCCTCGGTTTTTATCAGTAATTCATTGCTTTCATGGCGGGATAGTATTTCATCTACAAGAAAACAGCTCTAAATTGTTGACTTTTTTTTTTTAATTTTGAAAAAATCAGAGGTAAAAAAGAAATTGCAAAAATAGTACAGAGAAGTCCTATGTATGCTTCATCCAGTTTCCTCCAATGGTTACATCTTACCTAACTATATTACAGTATCAAAACCAGCAAACTGGTTTTGGGACAATGCTTGTGTTTAGTTTTATGTCATTTTATTATATATGCAACTCTCAATTTTTAAGATCATTCTATTGATATTAATGAAATCTGAGTTACTTCCTTTGTTCCCCTCCCCCGCCAACTAAAGACAATGCTCCTACCTATTAGAAAAAATGAAAATCCAAACACTGACAGCTCCAAATACTTGCAAGAATGTGAAGTAATAGGAATGCTCCTTCATTGCTGGTGGGAATGCAAAATAGTACAGCCATTCTGGAAGAGAGTTTGGCAGTGTCTTACAAAACTAAACATACTCTTACTATACAATCCAGCAATCGCACTCCTTGGTATCTACACAAAGGAGCTGAAAAATTATGTCCACATAAAACACCTGGACACAGATGTTTCATAGCAGCTTTATTCATAATTGCCAAAACTTGGAAGCCACCAAGATGCCCTTTGGTAGATGAATGGATAAACAAACTGGTGCATCCAGATAATGGAATATTATTTAGCACTAAAAAGAAATAAGCCATCAACCCATGAAAAGATATGCAAGAACTTTAAATGCTTATTACTAAGTGAAAGAAGCCAATCTGAAAAGGCTACACATACTCTTTGATTCCAACTAAGTGATACCATAATGGTGGATAATGTCATTAGTCAAAACCCATAGGACATACAACACCAAGTGTGAATCCTAATGTAAAATATGGACTTTGGGTGCTAATGAAGTGTAAATGTAGATTCATCAATTGTAACAAATATACTTCTCTGGTGAGTAGTTGATAATGGTGGAGACTATACATATGTGGGAACAAGGGGTACATGGGAAATCTCTGTTCCTTTCACTCAATTTTGTTGTGAACATAAAACTGCTCTAAAAAAATAAAGTCTACAAACTTTAAGCTATAAGATGAATAAGTTCTGAGGCTCTAATGTACAGCATGGTGACTAGTTGATAACACTACAGTGTATAACTAAAATTTGCTAAGAGAATAGAACTTAAAGGTTGACCCCAAAACATATACATATATATTTATATATTCCTCTTTACCATAAATGTACGCCTGTGCTCCTGGCTTCTCTAATCTCTCCCAATCATCTATTTTTATTTCTGCTCAGTACCATGCTGTCTTAATTGGTAGAGTTTTATAATAGCAAGTCTTAATATCTAGTAGGTCAAAAATCCCCATTCACTCTTCCATTTGCTGTTAAGAATCAGCTTGCATGTTCTATGTGGGGGAGGGAGGTGAAGGAATTTCATTTTAGTTTCATAAAATCTCTAAAACAATTTGGGGAGAAGCATATCTTCTGTGGATTGAAATTTTCTACTTATAAATAAGATTTATTTCTCCATTCCTTTAGTTTTTCTTAAGTGTCTTTGTTTTATAATTTTCTCCATATAGTTGTCACCTATTTTTGCTAGAGTTATTCCTCGGTACTTTATAATTGTGATAATATTATAAATGGTATCTCATTGCCTTTTCTAAATAGTTGTAGCAGAGTACAGAAATGCAATTGATTTTGTATATTGATTTTGTTTGCAGTATACTTGCTAACCACTTTTATTCATTCTAATACTTCATCTGTAGATTCTTTTGGTTTTTCTACAGGGACAAGATATCCTCAATGACTAGTGATAGCAGTTTCTTCTCCAATGCTAAGAATTCTTCTTTTTCTTCCTGTATAAGACTTGCTATATAATGCTGCAAAGAAGGATTATCTTATCTTGTTGGTTAAAGGTGTCTTATCTTGTTTTCAATATTAAAAAACAATGTTTTCAATGTTTCACCATTAAATATCACATCTGCTGACTATTTATACCTTCTAATCATAGTTTGTTGATTTTG
The DNA here is from genome assembly GCF_025265405.1 of Mesoplodon densirostris. NCBI lineage: Eukaryota > Metazoa > Chordata > Mammalia > Artiodactyla > Ziphiidae > Mesoplodon > Mesoplodon densirostris. The sequence goes on along the minus strand of NC_082680.1, from coordinate 24,184,856 downwards.
TATCATGAATAGATACTGAATGTTATGGAATGCATTTTCTACATCTCCTGAGATTAAATTTTTTTAAATCAAGAATTCATTGGGGGACGGATGGATTGAGAGTTTGGGGTTAGCAGACGCAAACTATTATATATAGGATGGATAAACAACAAGGTCCTACTATACAGCACAGGGAACTAAATTCAATATCCTGTGATAAACCATAATGGAAAAGTATGAGAAAGGATGCATATATATGTAACTGAGTCACTTTGCTGTACAGCAGAAATTAACATTGTAAATCAACTGTACTTCAATAAAAAACTTACTCTGCACCCATAATGTGTCACACTGTTCTAGACAGTAGAGGTAAAGCAGTGACCAAACAGATGAAAACACTTGCCCTCAGGGAGTTTACCTTGTATTAAAGGAGAACAAACACAATGAATAAATTAAATGCATAGTTTGTTACATATTGATCAACACAAAAGACAAAAGTGAAGTAGAGAGGGGAACAGGTAGTGTGGGGAAGGAGGTCTGCAACTTCAAATGCAGTGGTAGGAATGGGTGTCATTGAGAAAATGACATTTGACAAGAGCCTGCAAGCAGAAACAAGAGCATAGCTTGTATGCAGTAAGCACTGTAAGGCAATATGAAGTTCTGTTACAAATTTTGCAAAGGAAAAGTTAATTGCTGAGTAGGTTCACTGGAAAATATAAATGTTAACATACTATTCTAGTTGCTTATTCTCTATCACAAGCAATGAAGCTTAAAAATCTTACATCAACTATTAATTAAAAAACAGCTGAAACCATTATAACCACCAGTAGTACCAAAGTAGCATTCTTGTTAAAAGTATGAAAATAACCATTTCAATATAGACTATAGAAAGATAACAAAAATTATTCTGTTGTTCAAAGTAAATTATTATAAAATTTCAACTTGGGTCACAGAAGCCTATCAAAAAAAATACGTATGGGAAAAGCATAAATGGAAAATACAAATATTCACAAGTACAAGACCTAAAACTCATTGTAAGTACTCCCCATAAGTTATCTGACCCAATCCAGGGCTAACACTCTAAAGAAACATGAAAACAAAAAGACAATCACTCAGAGACCAGATGACAGAAAGAGGAAAGGAATAGTTTCAAAGATGTGTTACAGAAAGTTCAAGTACAAAATTTTCAAATTAATATTGAGAATGCAAAAGGAAAAAAGACCCAGCAAATCTAACTAGCAATGAAATAAATAAGCAAAGACAAAAAGAGAAGTGCATCTAAAAACACAAAGATTGACCAAAAGGGAATAAGGAAACTCCTAAATCAAAAGGTCACAGAGGTGTCTTAGCCTACATTAGCTCATGGGATGATGATAGGTGTTTATGGTGGGGGTGGGGGGCGGGGAAATAGGTCAAAGTTAATCTATTAGATTCTTTATGCAGTACATCTCAGAATCTTTCAAAATGCCACTGTGAATTATGAATCACTAACCTACTTCGGGGGTAGGGTATAGGGGGCACAGAGTAAGTACACATCAGAATATAGTCTTTCCCATGCCAGCTCACCACGGAACCCTTCATTTTGGCCAAAAACAAAGCACTGTGAGAAAAATGCTGTCCTAAAGGATGGTAAGACAGATGAAATTCATAAATCACTTTGAAGAGTTAAAGGAATGCTAAAAAAAAAATTTAAGGACTTTCTGGTTGTTGGGTTTTTTTCTTTTATTATTGGTAGAAAGCCAGCCAAGAATCAGTTGGACTTACAAACATGAGTACATGGATGAATAAAAGATGGAAAAGAGAATAAATCAAAATTCTGATATATTTTACTGAAGAGGATATTTGGATACAAATTTTGTTACGAAGCAGTCCAACTATGCTAAAGTAAAGAAAGAAAAATGCAAGGGATGTACTTGTCCTAACTGACAAAAGTGAAATAAATCACCAGGATTGAATGGTATTCAACCAGAGTTCTGGATGCTCTGGAGGAGGACTATGAATTTGTAGGCAAAGTTAGGTAGAATCATCCAAATAGCCCAAAATTTGGCTCCTACAAAGGCTCTGGAGAAGACCCAATAAAATAAGACTCACTGTGGATTTGTTGGAAGTATAGGGTAGGTTGATGGAATTTTTAATTAAGAATAGACTCAGACACTGAAACAAAAATAACCTAATAGAAGAAACACCATAAAGTTATAGAATCTATAGATATCTGTATTAATTCTATATCTATAGGTAGACCCTGTATCTATAAAGAGATATAGATATAAAACACCTGAAATTTTTTGAAGTGGTAAATAAACTGAGGCAGAAAATAATGTTTATTTAGACTTTCGACACATCTTAGACAACGTTCTTCAACAAAGGCTTAAAATATTAAATCCCTATCAAAAGAAATATTCTGCCCCAGATAGGAAACTGGCTTGGTGGCAGAAAACAAAAGGAAAAAATAAGCAAAATTTCAAATATAGTTTATCTCAGGATTTTAGTGTGAAGACTAGTCTCATTTGTATAATATTGAAAAATGCAGCACATGGCAAATGTTCAGGTTTAGAAATGAGCAGTGAAATGCCAAGCGCCAGAGATAACCGATGGAGAGTTATTTATATATTTAGTACAGTCCTGGCAATGACAAGGGTCAGAGCCACTATGATCCATGACATTCAAGGAAGCTCTCCACGTGTCAACCACCACCTGAGTCACTGTATGTACATAACTTTGTTTAGTCTTCACAACTTCCTACAGAATTAATTGCCATTTTATTCCATAAGTTTACAAGTTAGACAGTAAAGGGTCAGAGAGGAAAGTAACTTGCCGAAAGATCACTAAGGTAAGTAGGTGGCAGTAATAGGAGCTACTTAATGATAGAGCTAAAATTTGAAACCTGGCAACTGACCCCAGAATCCTTACCTACTTTGGGGGTAGGGTATGGGGGGCACAGAGTAAGTATGCCTAAGAATGTAGTCTTTCCATGCCAGCTGACCACGGAACCCTTTATTTTGGCCAAAAACAAAGCACTGCGAGAAAAATGCTATCCTAAAGGGTGGTAAGTCAGATGAAATTCATAAATCACTTTGAAGGGTTAAAGGAATGCTAAAAAAAAAAATTAACTACTGCACCAATGGTTCTCAAACTTGAGCATGCATCAGAATCACCTGGAAGGTATGTCAAAGACAGACTGCTGGGTGCCATCCCCTCGAGTTTCTGACTAAGCAGATTTTGTGGGTTCCAAATTTCTATTTCTAACAAACTGATGCTTCTGCTCAAGGGCCCACACTTGGAGAACTATGGTCCTAAGCCACAGGTGGTGAAACAAAGAAAGCAAGAGATCACGATAAGAATGGTCGCCGGAAAAGGAGAAAACCCAGGTGAAGAAAGTTGGCGTGGAATTAAGGAGAGGAGGGATGAATCACCCAGTAAATGGGGTCAAGCTAAAATCACATGGAAATTTTCTTGGGCCTTTTGCTCCCTGGGTGGGCAAAGAGTCTTCCTGGGACCTCAAACAGCCTAAAACTATTCAAACCAGCTTCGGGCACAGTATAAACTTAGTGGCAAAAGGATGTCCCCACGTTCAGGATCTCCATACTCTGGCTACCACCACAAACCTTAACCAATGACAATGCCTAGAACTCCTCTAAAAGGAAACAAAACGTTTTACTTTGTAGCAAGAAATAGAAGCTTGAGAAGGAAATAAGTCCTAAAAAGTGAATATATCGTTGTCTACAGATTTCATTCAAAATGTAAATGACTGCTTACAGATTACCCATAGGTCTAATATAACATGGCATGTCTAATATTCTTAAAATTACAAAAATTCAGTTTTATTACTCTGGAGAGGAAGCATGATGCTACATGAAAGGCATCAAATTTGGTGTCAGAAAATGTCCAGACATTTTCTTCATCCATAAAAAAGGAGCAGTAGGGACTTCCCTGGTGGCACAGTGGTTAGGAATCACCTGCCAATGCAGGAGACACGGGTTCGAGCCCTGGTCTGGGAAGATCCCACATGCCGCGGAGCAGCTAAGCCCGTGCGCCACAACTACTGAGCCCGTGTGCCTAGAGGCCGTGCTCCGCAACAAGAGAAGCCACCGCAATGAGAAGCCCGCGCACCACAACGAAGAGTAGCCCCTGCTTGCCGCAACTAGAGAAAGCCCACGCGCAGCAACGATGACCCAATGCAGCCAAAAATAAATAAATAAAATTAATTTATTTTTAAAAAAGGAGCAGTAATTCCTCACAGATGTGAGGATCAAATGGGATCATATTTGTGAAAGCATTTGGTCAATTATAACTCACTTTTTTTTTTTTTTTTTTTTTTTTGCAGTATGCAGGCCTCTCACCGTTGTGGCCTCTCCCGTTGCGGAGCACAGGCTCCGGACGCACAGGCTCAGTGGCCATGGCTCACGGGCCCAGCCGCTCCGGGCATGTGGGATCTTCCCGGACCGGGGCACGAACCCGTGTCCCCTGCATCGGCAGGCAGACTCTCAACCACTGCGCCACCAGGGAAGCCCATAACTCACTTTTTCAATTATAAAGTGTTATGACTACTTTGGGGAGTAACACATGTTGTAGAAGCTGTTACTAGATGTGCACTATATTTAAGTTTATGGTGCATACTAATGTCCAGTGTTATTTATAAACAAGAGATGTCTTCTAGGCTCAAGAGACAAAAGTTCCCAGTGATAATCAGGCATTCATGAAGCTGGGATATGATAATGTTTCTCCCAGTCTAAACTCAGTGGGAAAAATCTAGAACTGAAAGTGGACACAAACTACTTAGTATTTTAGGAAAGCAGGAGAGACACAACAGGATTGGGGAGAAGTATCGAGTCTACCAGATGCTCTCAGGGACGCCTGGTGTCTACCTACAGAGGCTGCAACCAGCATATTCTTATGACAAAACCCTAAGGTAGTGGGTGGTTTTTTGTTTGGTTTTTTGTTGCCTGATGGTGAGCTACTGTCCTGATATCTCACTCTAAAACCCATAAAAAGATAAGGGCTGTGTTCCTCCAGTGGCACCTCAGGGTAGGGTCCTCTACCTAAGGCTCTGAAAAAGTAAGGAGGGCACAGTGCTACCTTATAGTACAAAAAGGTAAATTAAAGACCTATGTTCTCCTTCCTCTGCTGCTGGCAGACACTAAGATAAGGAAAACATGCTAAGAAGGCCATGGCATGGTGATGGATGAGTACAGTCTGGCTGTGGCAACCTTCAAGACTTTAGGATAACTGTTGGCAAGCTTTCATTAGAGTAGGTTCATGCCACAAACATGAATATTCATCTTTAATCTGTTTAAACAAGGCACTAAATAGTAGGTGTCACTGGTCACTTCCTATTGAACAAAGCCTACAAGATTTTAGGTAAGCATTAAGACACTGATGTTGGGTTAGGCGAAGATTTCTTAGATATGACACCAAAAAGTATATTGATAAAAGAGAAAAATAAGCTAGGCTTCATTCAGATAAAAAATAATGCATTTCAAAAGACACCATTAAAAAAGTAAAAACATGCCATGAACTAGGAAAAAATATTTGAAAATCATATATCCAATAAAGGACTTGTATTCAATAATAACAAGTGTTGGCAAGGATATGGAGAAACTGGAACCCTCATGCATTGCTGGTGGAATTGTAAAATTTGAAACTGCTACTTTGAAACACTGATTCATCATATGACCCAGGTAATTACACCTAGGTAACCACCTAAGTGAAATTAAAACTACATGCATACATCAGCCAGAGCACCGAAAAAGTGGAAACAAACCAAATGTCCATTAATTGATGGATGGATAAATAAAATGTAGTATATCCGTACTATAGAATATTCTTTGGCAATATGATACATGCTACTGCATAACCTCAAAAACATTACGCTAAGTAAAAGAAGCTGGACACAAAAGACCACATACTGTAAGATCCCATTTATATGAAATGTCTAGAAAAGGCAAATCTATAGAGGTAAGAAGTAAATTATCGGTTGAATGGGTCTGGGGGTGGGAATGAGAGTGATTCCAAATAGGCACAAGGTTTCTTTTGGAGCATGATGGAAATGTTCAAAAATAAGATTACGGGCTTCCCTGGTGGCGCAGTGGTTAGGAGTCCGCCTGCCGATGCAGGGGATACGGGTTCGTGCCCCGGTCTGGGAAGATCCCACATGCCGCGGAGAGGCTGGGCCCGTGAGCCATGGCCGCTGGGCCTGTGTGTCCGGAGCCTGTGCTCCGCAATGGGGGAGGCCACAACAGTGAGAGGCCCGCGTACAGCAAAAAATAAAAATAAAAAAAAAAAAATAAGATTACATGATAGGTGCATACAACTCTATAAATTCACAGATTTTACTAAAAACCACTGAATTGTATATACTTCAAAAGAGTCAATTGTATGGCATGTGAACTATACATCAATAAAACTGTTTAAAAAATAAAGAAATTTAAAAGAGAAGTCAGGGACAGCCCTGACCCCAAATCTCACTATGAAATGTTAACATATTTACACAGAAATCTGCCACTTATCCTGATGTCGTCCTTCAAAAACTTGACTCTTAGGAATGACAAATAACATGGACAAAGAGTAAGAGACCTCCAAACAGGGTCTAAGATAGCCATGACTCATTTATGCACTTTAGACTACAGGAGAAAACGGAAGTTCTCCCCTCTCCCCTACCCAGCCTGAGATTAAAACTTAATGACTCAGGGCTTCCCTGGTGGCACAGTGGTTGAGAGTCCGCCTGCCGATGCAGGGGACGCAGGTTCGTGCCCCGGTCCGGGATGATCCCATATGCCGCAGAGCAGCTGGGCCCGTGAGCCATGGCCGCTGAGCCTGCGCGTCCGGAGCCTGTGCTCCGCAATGGGAGAGGCCACAACAGTGAGAGGCCCGCATACCGCAAAAAAAAAAAAAAAAAAAAAAAAAAAAACCTTAATGACTCATAGGTACAAATGCAGGGCACCTAATTTTAAGCTCAATTATCTGGTTTTCCTCAGCAGCTGCATTAACTTAGTGACAGTTAATACTGAGGATGGGAACAGAGGCAAACTATCAAAGCACAGGCCTCTGGGTCTGGTCAGCCCCTTACAACTTCACACCACTGAGGGCAGGGCAGCAACGGTACCCTGGTGGCCAACAAGGGTTATGACATCTGTTATCTGAGGCTGGAAAGACAATCAGTTTCTCAAAACGAGGTCATCAAAATGGCCATGGGTGCATATTTATGATATAGGTTCTCTTGCCTCACTCAAACCAACTGAATCAGAACCTCCAACAATACCTAAGAATCTGCATTTTTAAAAAGCCCCCTCGAGGGCCTCCCTGGTGGCGCAGTGGTTGAGAGTCCGCCTGCCGATGCAGGGGATACGGGTTCGTGCCCCGGTCCGGGAAGATCCCATATGCCGCGGAGCGGCTGGGCCCGTGAGCCATGGCCGCTGGGCCTGCGCATCCGGAGCCTGTGCTCCGCAACGGGAGAGGCCACAACAGTGAGAGGCCCGCATACCGCAAAAAGAAAAAAAAAAAAAAAAGCCCCCTCGATGATTCTTACGTTTTAAATTTTATTGTGCACCAGAGCCCTTTACTTAAGAGAATATTAGGGATGGAAGGAACCTTGATGATCATCTAACCCAAACCTCATATACTGTAGATGAAAACACTGGGGACCAATGATGTAACATGATTTTCAAAGATCAAATATTTCTTTAAACTCTTTAAAAAAAAAAAAAACTATGTCTCTAGTCCTAAAGATTGTCAAGAATACTACTGACAAAACAGAATACATGATGTACCTTGGAAATATTTTCTTCAAAGACTGATGAAGATAACATGCTTAATCATTTAAAGGGATATGTTTCTGCTCTCAGGAAGATTAATCCAGAGCACCTCATTACCTGAAGCTGCCAACTAAATGAGTCATCATAACAGTGAAATTATTTTTTCCTTGTTGGTATGTTCAGTTTAATTATTGCTTTTTTTCCCCAAACCTACCTCCCTTGAGAAAATGCATAGGTTATTTGACCCAAAACACCAACATTCTTACAGATCACAAGCATTAAGTCATCATTTCCTCTGAAGCCACATCTCCAGTGCTGCAAGTCATATCTTTAGATTAATGCAACCTGAATTCTCCTGTGCGTGGGTCCTAAATCATAAGCTAGCAGCTCTTGCACAGAACCTTGGAAATCCAAATGCCTAAACCAGTCCAGATTGTTACCTGACAGATGTCTTTTATCCATAGCCTTTATCACAACCACAGCTTCAGTGCAACTCTCTGCGTTCCATGTTTGTTGAATAATTTTGTCACTTTTTAAAATGGGATAAATAATGCAAATCAATAGCAGAACACTCTAGATCTTGGAATATTGATCTAATGGTTTGTCTACTACTAGGCTGGCGTCTGATGCTTTCTCATGGTAGAAATAGAAAGACAAAATCTGCCAGCATCAATGATCTATGGTTCTTGCTGAGGTAGAAAACATTCCCAGTACTACCTTACCCAGTTTTGGTGAATGATGCTGTGCTGAAATTTAACAGGAAGGAGAAAAACACCTCGACAGGAGACAATTCCCAAACTGACAACTGAAAAGAATTTAAGACAAGAAAATCCAAATAGATCGGAAATGTAATTACAGTAAGAGCTCTTATAACAGTGACATTCAATGCATTCTTGCGTGTAACATTTTGACAGTCAATCTTTTTTCTCTCTCCTTCTCTTTCATCTCCATACCGCTATCTTTTTTTTTTAATTTCTGATAGATTGTGAGAGACCTAACATATGTCTGAGAACACTTCTATTTTCTGCTATTGAGAACTGTTCCTCAGATCAGGAAGCCATAGCCTGGTACGTATCTCTTTGCTAGTGACACTGGTTTTATCCTCTGGTAAAATGAGTGGTAGGCTGTTAACACCTCCATCTCATGAAATTCTTACTTCTCTGCCACAAGAAAGTCAGTGGCTTTTTGTTTCCTTTGCTCCCCTCATGATGCCATCACTGCATTCTAAGAGTTTTTCACAAAACTTCTAAATTAAGTTACTGAAGTCATTCGTTTTAAGTCTACTAGCTAGAAAAAAAGCTTGACTTGTGTTTGCTTCAACTCTGCCTTTAGTGGAGAAAGACTTAAGCTAAGAACGAAACTAAGAGTGAAACCCAAAATACATACACATACATCCTTCAGAAACTAATCTAGCAAATTGTTGGTAAAATAATCGTGCTTATAATGATTCTCTTCTCCCCGGTAAGAGTGTCAGGTATGTAAAAGTCCAATCTCCCTACCTGACTTTTTGGACAATTGCATGTATGAAAAAGCAGGTGCTAAAAAAACAAAGAAAAATTAAAGTCTTTAATCTCTTATTTTTCCCTGGTAACCTGTCACCTCCTGCTCACTGCAGGAAAGATTAGTGAGCTTCCACAACACGGTCTATCCCCAGGAAAGTCACATAAAAAGTTCAAAGGCAAGGGTTGTAGTAGAAAATACCCTTCAAAACTCAAGTTAAAGTGCAAGAAAGTTAAAAACCTGGTGCCCATGTTTGTTGTGTTTTTTTTTAATTTTAGAATTTTATTTATTTTTTTATATAGCAGGTTCTTATTAGTTATCCATTTTATATATATTAGTATATACATGTCAATCCCAATCTCCCAATTCATCCCACCACCTCTCCCCTGCCACTTTCTCCCCTTGGTGTCCATACATTTGTTCTCTACGTCTGTGTCTCTATTTCTGCCCTGCAAACCGGTTCATCTGTACCATTTTCCTAGGTTCCACATATATGTGTTAATATACGATATTTGTTTTTCTCTTTCTGACTTACTTCACTCTGTATGACAGTCTCTAGATCCATCCACGTCTCTACAAATGACCCAATTTCGTTTCTTTTTATGGCCGAGTAATATTCCATTGTATGTATGTTTTGGGGGGCACTGTCCTCACTGCCCCCTCATCCCATGCCACGCCCAACAACACCACCTACCAGGACCAGGGAGATTCTAGCTCAACACCAAGTAACAAAAAGTAACTTGGGTTAAGCTTGGTAAACATTCATAGGAAACCACCCCTGGGGAGCTCTTGATCGGCCCATCTTGACGAAAAGGTACATTTTCTATCTTACAAATAAGTAGAATGATAGTTCTAAGCTTGTTCAGTAGAACATTTCTGCCAATAATCACATTTCCTGTTAGTCCCCTTTTGATATCTTCCTGATTTCAGGCACATATATGTTGTAGCTGGATGAAATACCTATTTTAAAACGAGGTAATGGCAATGCAAGATTCACTAATGATCTTTGACGGAAGGGATAAAGCCTGGTTCAGGCAGCGTAAGAAGAGTGAAAAGGCCTGCAGCCTAGGAGCTCAGGAGGACTGGACAGGGATTTGATGGAATCGGCCAGTGAACAAAAACAATGGCTAAGAAAGGAATTAGAACAGAGCAATACTGACTCCAGTAAGTAAGGACTCAATGCTGGATGGATTGCTTTTAGTCAATTTTTTGTCCTAAAAAAAACATGAAAAAAAATTTCAATGACTTGTAGAGCTTTAAGGCAAAATGCTGAAGGCTGGCTGAGGGAGGGTGGTAGGAAGAAATAAAGATGAACTAGATGCACAGAAATGTCTTTGTCCTGAATTTCTCTGATACCTAAAATGTTCCTTTCTATAATGCATGTGTTATACCAACACTCCTCGCTCCTGGAGTAGCTTTGTTATGCATAGTACAGCCAAACTGTTATATAAGCTGATGACGTCATTCATTCATTCCCAATTACTGAACTCCTACTGTATGCTACACACTACATCAGGGTCTGTGTATATAAAGTTGTATGAAACAAGTACTTTTCACAGTAGCTTAATGTTCACACACCTACTCTGGAGGTGAAGCATTGAGACAAAAGATAAAAGGGCTTTAGGGACGCATGCCAGAAAGCCAGGCCTCCACACCTACCCACATCTTTCTCCAGCACTTCATTCCAAATACCCAGGCTGCAATTTCCTAATCATCTATTTTGGGTTGAGGACACAATACTTTCTGATCCACTGAATTACACAATCAACTGAAATCAGACTCATGCTTCTAACTAGCACTCTTGGTCCACTGTCCATTCGGACACAGGAAGAAGGCAGTCTGTGACAAAGAAGAGTCTCTCTCCCTGACTACTCATCCTGAAAAAATGTCTGGGGAGCTACAAGGAAGGCCTGGGAGCTTCAGGGATTTCTGTGACTAGGGCATTCCTCCCCAAAAAGCGAAACCACATCAATTAACCCACTTCATTTCAGCCACTGAGCAGACATAAAATTGAAATAACTTTTAGTTACAGCCAATTTGGGATCTAAAGAAATGAATGATCCAAGAATAAGAGGTTCCACAACCCATTATCCAATTCTACTCCATTCCTTTTAATTCTGGAAAGTATAAACTCTGGTCGCTTTGTAACGTTCTCACGACTTGGTTACAGAGAAATGTCAAAATCCACCCATCCCTTATCTAAGTCTCAGCTCCATATTACAACTTTGAAATGTGATCATTCTCTCAATGGAAGAATCAGAAATTAATTTGATGTGTGTTGATTTTTTTAAATTTTTAGCCCCCTCCTTTTTCCTTTCCAAAAACATCTTTATTGCTGAACCAATATCCCAGAAATAGACACAGGATCCAGACTCCCTCACAGTCTGTCTCTGGTAAGGAAACAGCTATAAACTATAAATAAGAGCAGTGATTTCCAATCTTCTGAAATGTGCTGTATCTTATCGCTGCTTAATTTTAGGTTACGCTCCAGTTCTGTTCTTCTGCTTTTCCGTTAGAGTGACCTGAGACCTTAGTGCTGGGCACAAAGCACCGTTCTCGTTTTCCTGATAGAGTCTAGGGTCCCTAAGAGAGCAGACAACGCTGTGAACTCCCAGCCCTTCCCAGGACCTCTCCAGCCTCACCTCTCACCTCTTCCCCATTTACACTCTGCTCTCCAGGCAGACCAAATCACAGGGCAGCTCCTCTCCTGGATCTGTGCCTTGTACGGTTACAAAGGCTAGACCCCTCCTGACTTGGCATCATAGTAATTAACCTCACCAAGCTGTCTACCTGTCCATCTCCCCTAACTAGACTGGAACTACCAAGGATGGGGAGCATCACCTACTTGTCAACCGTGCTGGCATCTACTGGCTCAGTGCTTTGTTAAAATAATGAAGTGATGAGTGAGCCCTCCTGAGCATGGGTCAAAAGTTCCATCCTCAAGTACCTTACTGGCTTCCATACAAGATTGGGGGCTCCTCAAATGTAGGGGTGGGGTCTCTCCTCACATCATCATTCCTGATCTTGTTTCCAGAACACTGTTGAATAAATATTTGTTAGATAGGTAGGTAGGTAAGTAGGTAGGTAGCTAGCTAGCTACATGGGTGGGTGGACAGATGGGTAGAGTGTGTGTGTCTTTGGGGGAGACAAGAGCAACAGTAAACACCTGTCAATGAATATTGAAGGTCATGTTAAATAGGATGAATGTCTTCTAGAGTACTAGGTTAGAGTAAGTTGACCCTAGAGCCAAACAGCCTGATCTTTCCACTTGGACTCTCTAAGCCTCAGTTTTTTCATTTGCCAAGGGGGTTAATGATAGTCCCAAACCCCACAGGGCTGTTGTGAGGATTCAAGGAGCTTTAGAGAAGTGCCTGACACACCTTAAGCGCAAAAATCTTGTAAACCAGGAAAACGTGTGACTGCCACTTATGGTTTTGAATCTGAAACCTCCTAGTTCTGCCAGAAATGACACATGTGGTAATTTCCTCTCAAAAGCCTGTTAGAAGACACCATTCTGGGGCTTCCCTGGTGGCTCAGTGGTTGAGAGTCCGCCTGCCGATGCAGGGGACACGGGTTCGTGCCCCGGTCCGGGAGGATCCCACATGCCGCAGAGCGGCTGGGCCCGTGAGCCATGGCCGCTGAGCCTGCGAGTCCGGAGCCTGTGCTCCGCAACGGGAGAGGCCACAACAGTGAGAGGCCCGCGTACTGCAAAAAAAAAAAAAAAAAAGAAGACACCATTCTGAATGAATCACTGAGGCATGGAATTCAATTCCATCTAGTCACCTCGGTATTTAATCAGTTATTTTCCCAGGGAAAGAGATCAAGGTAAATGTCATAAAAACCAACTTACAGGATCTTCTAGCAGTTCCCAAACCCATACTCACATCGTGGTAATTTGCCCATAAGCCAACCACCAAAGAAACTGAACGTGAAGGAAACATTCTAGTGAGCGTTCTGCCAGAGAAGGAAATTACTGGCCTTTTTTTCTTTTCCTTTTTTTTTTTCTTCAGAATAAAAAATGAGCATTTCAAGGATTACCATATTAAAAGGACCACACCAGGAGAATTTCTTTTTTTCCCCAGCCACCTATTTTTCAGAGAAGTTCTATTCTACAACATTTAGACCATCTCCCCACTGTCCTCCAATCCAAGTCAAGGTAGGAACTGCTGAGGCCTGGAGCAGTGAGCCATTCGACACCCTCCTGGAAATGCACATTAGAGAGGGAAAGAGATTTTTTATTTTTTTTTAATGCAAAGCTCATAGTCTGAAGAAAAACAGTACCTCCCACTTGTATCCACCTCCTTCTCTCAATCCTGGCCTCTCACATCCAAAAGGCTTTTAACATTTTCTTTAAAGCAGTCCAGGAATCTGCCCAATAGCTTCTTACTACTGGGCCCAATTTGTCCCCAAAGTTTGCAATTAATGCAGTAATTAAAGCCCTTCTGAAGGGCTCCAGAGCCTCTCTTTCTATAGAAACACAATAGGAGGCACATTTAAAAACTATATTTCCATTGCAAACAACGTGGCAGCCTACCCAAATAGCAAAAAGACGGTAAGAAAATTATCTGGGGGATGGGGGTCCCTAAGGTGGCACTAAAGGTGGAACAGAAATTCCTTTCAGCATCATCCACGCTCTGATGCTGCTCCTGCAGCAAAGAGAACTCATTTGAAAATGGAGCAAATGAGCAGAATTAAACAGATGGGAGCCCTGGGTCACATCACACCTCTTCATTAATGCATCCAGGGTGACGGCAATGTAACACAACAAAACCACAGGAATTAAAGTTTACAAAAGAAAGAAAACCTATGCTTTTCTATATGGACTGAGGCCTTAAAAGATTTAATAAAGATCGACCATAGTAATAATTGATTTTCAAACACAGGTCGGGACTAAGAGTCCTGGGTGCAAAGCGTTAGCTTTCCGGCTCCAGACCATGTCACCCTACAGAATGGCGTAAAGGCAAGCTGGTGTTGGATGAGGCCCTGAGTTTAAAATCCAGCTCTGGGGCTTCCCTGGTGGCGCAGTGGTTGAGAGTCCGCCTGCCCACGCAGGGACACGGGTTCGTGCCCCGGTCCGGGAAGATCCCACGTGCCGCGGAGCGGCTGGGCCCGTGAGCCATGGCCGCTGGGCCTGCGCGTCCAGAGCCTGTGCTCCGCAACGGGAGAGGCCGCAATGGTGAGAGGCCCGCGTACGGAAAAAGAAACAACAACAACAAAAAAACTGTAAAATCCAGCTCTGACTTTGACTATATTCATGGATGAGGAAGTCTGGGTCACATATTTATACTTTCTGAGCCTGTGTTTCCTTATTATAAAATGGGGGTAATAGAGCTTTCTTCCAGAACTGTTCTAAGTCTCAGGACCGCTGCAGATACAGAAGGTGCCCAACCATTTACATCTGTTCCTCTCTGTGTGTTACTAAGTTTCTTTGCTTAACCAAACTTTAGTCAGGCTCCTGAACCTTCTCCGAGGTCCATCTGTGCAGTTCTTTGTAAAACCTAGTTTTAGCGTGAACCCTTCTAAGTCAGTTGAACAAGAAACCTCCCCACCTTGGTATCTGATTGGTTCTGTATCCTCCACTCCACCCCCAGGTGATGTCTGATCACCCTGGCCTGTCTTCAGCAAGAATCTTTTTTGGTCATTTTAGCCAGAATCCCTATTACCCCATGACCCCTCTTAGTCATTTCCCATCCACTGCCTCCACCCTGCTACTTGCTTGGCAATAAATCCGCACTCACCACTTGCCCATGCTGTATTCAGAACTGAGTCCAGTTCAATACTGAGGTCTCTTTTCCCTGCTGCAAACGTCCTGAATAAAATCTGTTTTTACCACTTTACTGCCCAGCTCTGGTTTCTCTTTGACTGCCGCCCCCTGCCATATATGGTCCACCACCAACCTAACCACCCTCAAGAAAGCTTATTCTGAGCCTTCCAGGTAAAAATGAGCTCCAACTCCTCTGAATTCTTCTATCATTTATCCATGACTTGATCATTTGACATTTTGCCCAAAATAATCTTGCAGTGTAGTTATTTTCCAAGGCCCAGATACTTCCCAGTGAGACTATAACCACACTGGTCATCAACCATACTTCCTTTATCCACCCCAGTCCCAAGCAGAGTCTCTGACCTTGATTAATTCCTAATCTATTAAGTTTTGTCAGTTGACTGTGGTGTGTTCTTTTTCTCTCTCCTGAAGAAGTTAGCAACTGCCGTGCCTTAATTTGCAATTCAACCACCATTTCCCGCTCCACGTGGTTGCATCCTCCTTTGGGGGTCTCTCAACTTGGCACACAGAATCTACTAAAACAGTTGATTTTTTTCTCACTATAATATTAACTTGAATTAAAATATAATGTATACGAACTGCTGTTTTAGAGGTTAAAGACGAAAGTTCCAGAAGACTATTGCAGGATTCTTCCTGAACTTAGATCTTAAGTTCCTGAAATCTTAATGAACTGGTAAAACAATCCCTCCACCTGGCTCTGGAAAACTTCCCAGCCAACTTCTTAACAAACTTTCACTATCCATTATACCTTCTCTCTCTCTCACATTTTCCACCTGTCCCCACCCTGGACGTGTGTTCCCAGGGATGGCTGGAGGACGTCCCTACACACGGTTAATTCCTTCACCACTCATTTAAATCATCTCTTTTTCAAAGGAACCCAACAAATCTTAGAGTGGAAAAGGATCATGAGTTAACTGATTGCTTCTTCCCCGTAAGGGAATTCCCAGGAGTGGGAGGCCTTGACTGCAGGGGGATTCCTGCTGCTTCTCTCTGCGGGAGAAAGGAGGAAGGGGTTCCTGAGCAACGAGGGGGGTCAGGGAGAAGTTAGGTCAACAACGACAAACGTCTACTACACTGCAAAAGAGTAGACTATGTCTCCCTGCCTCTCTTTTCTTCCAGCCGATCAACCAGAGAAGCTTGATAATTATTTTACAGGCAAAGGTCACAGTCTCCTAATCAGACTTTGAGTTGTGAATGAAATAAAGTTGAAAACACCCACCTGTTCTCTTTGCTTTCTGTTTTTCTCCCCATCATCTCAAGCTGAGGCTCACTCCTCTGATTTCCATTGTCAAAAACAGAAAAGAAGGGGAAGGTTGGGAGGAGAAAGCCACCCACCAGAGGAAGCACAGCTGTACTTTGGAGAGTCCCTCACCTACTCAAAGTTGGTACAACCTACACAGCTGCCCGAAAAGTACACACATCTGTGCTCTCTGCCCCATGAAAGCCCTGCTCCTAACTAGACAAGGTGCCACATAAAAGTATTTCACATTTGGAGGGGAAAAAAAAAAAAGGGCAGTAAGTCATGCTTTAAAACACTCTACTAGGTGCTGCTGCAGACCCACAGATGGGTAACCTTCAATCTCCCACCTGCAACCTAACCAGGAAAATAAGCACACAGACACCATCATCCAGAGCTAACTGCATAATGGGTACCAAACAAACAGTGATGGTAATAATGCTGGATCCTCTTTGGACTGTGCTAGCGGCTTGAAGGTGGGGGGAAGGGTACTGATTCTGTGTCCTGCGCTTCACACCTCCCTTCCTCTCTGGGGTTCCCTGCTGAGGGGCATGAGCACAATAATTGGCATCATTTTTACAGACAGGTGGACAAGTTTCATTTTTTCGATGACTTCCAAATCCAGAACTCCTTTGGTAAACAGCGTCTGGGTACAACGCTTAGCCACAAAGTCTTCCTTAAGTTTCCTACTTTCTCCAGTCCAATCTATCCCGGGTCTGTGGAGCACGCCCACAGCCCTGCAGCGAACCAACCTCACTGAGCTCTGACACAGACCCCCGAGCATTGCGCTGGGGTTCTGGGAGGGTCCCACCCATGCTATGCGCAGGGAAGGCTGGGGGACCTGCCATGCATAACAGGCAAGGGGTCCTCCAGCCGTCCCTGGGAACACAAGCCCTTTCACACTTGGCCACAGACAGGGAGACACGGCCCAAAAGGACACAGGGCCCCATGAATGACAGCCTGAATCAATCATCTGACCAACTCCTCCTAACATGGGAGGAACCTGTGCGGAGGATGGTGGGAAGAGAAACCCAAAGGATTCCCTTATTTTCTCTTCCCCCTTCCCAGTGACGAATTCTGGATATGTTTCATTCCTCTGACCTACAAGTGTTTCTATCATTCTCGAATTCATTCCATCCCAGTAATGATACAAAGTCTAACTAAGGAAGACTCACAGTTATCTCATGCCATTGGACATGTAGGAAATAGACACGCAGAGACGCTCCACCAGCCCCTACTACAAAGTTAGCTGGATGAGGCCCTAAAAGGTGGAGAACCTGACTTATTTTCATTTATTTATTTACTCATTCATTTATTCATCACTGCATCTGTATCACATCACCTGGACCCAGCACATTAAAACAATCTGCAGACCAAATGAGATCTAGAAATGGGTAAACAGGAACCCAGGAATGCAGGGTAGCAGGTGGAACCGATAGGCATTGAAAGTGCAAAGGCTGCAACATTTGTTTTGTCTCTTTGAAACAAGGCTGGAAACCACAAGGCCTAAGCCCATGACAGCCTTCTCAGGACATTTTCAGGAGCACTTCATTCATGGAGACGAATGCATTGTTTTGAAGGACAGCTCATTTTCAGTTAGCTGCGCAATATCAACCTATACACGTTTTTTAAATTATCATTATTTTAAAATTAAGGTGAAAAGTGTTCAAATGCCACAGAGCTCCTGTGCTTGTGAAAATCTGGAAACCTCCCCCATGACCACAAATGACCTGCCCCCCTCCACCAACTGCCCAACTTAATTTGATGGCTTCATTTACCCTGGAAGTGCCAGCCCACGTCCTGTGTTGGAAAAGTCATTTGCTCTCAGAAGGTATTCTCTGGTCATTCCCTCTCCTCCTTAAAGCCCATCGTGTCGTCAGAAAAAGACAAGAACTCAGGTTAAACCCCAAGATGACCTTTTTTCCTTCTGATTTCACAAACTACTTTGGGAAAAGATGGCCTTTCCGAGACCACTGAGGTGACAGATTGTAAAATGCGAATCTGCACCCTAAGGGTAAGGTCCTTTTTCAGCAATGTATCTGAGTGCTTGGCTCATAATAAGTGCTCAAAGCATATTTACTGGAAAAAAAATGACTATGAATATGGAGATTGTAAGCAGTGCTCTGAAGACTCTGTGGGCTTTTAGCACTTTGTTGAGGATTTAAAACAGTGGACATCCTTAGGACACTGCTTAGTAAAGGTCAGAACATATTATTTAATGACTGTGTAGAGTCATATGCTATAAACTATCAATAGTTATCAATGATCCAGGCGTGAACATGCTGCTTGGTTCGGTGATTAGTTGGAGAAGCATTTGTTTCATCCCTACATATCTACAAAGTGTTACAGATGCATTTGAAACGAATGCACGAAAGACCCATACTTCCCTAACATATTGCCAACTACAGGCTCTGCAGACGTAAGTTTGCCCTCACACTACAGCAACTACCTTAGGTAGCACCTGCTGAGTTATGAGGTTAAAAATTTAGAAATTAATGCAAGGTTGCTTATATTCCATTTCCAAGATTCTGGTTCACTAATTCACTTAAGGCCAAGACCAGACCCAGGTAAGCTGAAGAACCTTCATTAAGATAAATAAAAGTCGGCCAGACCTCTAGGAATATTTGATCTGCTAAAAAATGTCTGGGAGCTAAACAGATTAACATGGCATTGTAAAAGGACTTCTCAAATCAACAGCTCTGAGAGTTTGTTCCTTTTAAATGTAAGTAGGCAAATATCCTGTCCAGCAAAATAAACATACAAATGAAGAAAAGAAGCAAATCACATAAACTGGGGAAATAGTAAATCATCATCATAAAAGCATTGCAACAAGAAGCAGAATTGTAATTATTTTCCATCTTCTAATCCAGAAGCAATAACACGTCAGATAAATTTACAATATACTTAGGTACTGCAACAGTTCTAATGGGTGGTCGCTATTAAACGTTAGTAATAAAAAATGTAAAAACAATTAAGGATGAGACCAGAGATATGAACTTCAAAGAATGATAGCCAGACAATATCATCGAAAATAACTGTTACTACAGACTCCCAACAGGATATGAAAACAACCTTACCTCAAGATCAAAACAAAGGCATGTTTTCTGATAACAGCATTGAAGCCAGGGTATGATTCTATTTTCTCCTACTGAAACAGAAATTACATTTCTTCCAAGGAAGAGTGTTGATATACATTTTTTCATCCCCCCCCAAAAAAAACCATAGTAATAACTTCTCCCCCATTTGGTGAGGTTCTTTTGTGCGAGTTTTATGATCTCTAGGGGCAGGAGGGCCTGTGTTTGTTATACAGAAGTTATCCAAGGAAGGGGCAAATGTCTAGTATTAATGGATACACTCCTGTTCTAATTGTTTTTCCAACTCAAGATACACACATGCAACATGCTTCTACAAACGGTTTTTAACACACTCTGAAAACATGAAATGAAACAATCCCATTTACCTGAAGAGTGTTATCTTAATATGCTCTCTAAAGGTGGCTTGTTTGTTTTGTTTTTTTGGTTTGCCCCATCAGAGGTGCTCTCTCCTTCCTGGGAGAAGTTCATAGATCTAAACACTTGTGACACATTTGTGACACGTTATGCCTGTATTCTGGTTAAGTGTACACCTATCTTTTCTCCTCAGCTGGATTATAAATTCCTCACACTTCTCCATAGCCCACTTTACAACAACTGTACCACGCCAGGAGCAGTGAGTGATCAATAAATAAGTATTTGTTGAATTAGGGAGGGCAGGGAATACATACTATTGCTTTCATTATTTACATTATAATGGCCATCACATACAGTGCCTTTCATTTTTCTCTAAGAGCCAAGTAGAGAAAACCTGCATTTAGTAAACAAGGAAACTTTCTAACAAGACTGATTTGGTTCTGTATCCCAGCTTCACCACTCATTGAGTTGTGTGTCTTGGGCAAATACCACAACTGCACTGGGAGAGTTTCATTTGTAAAATGGGTATAATGTAAAATGTAATTTGTAAAATGGGTATAATGATGGCTCTGGATTATTACCAGGATGTAGTGAGATAACAAACAGGAAGAGCTTAGCACAGAATGAGCACACCAAATAAGCTCAAATCATTTGTAGTGAGAAGATAGAAAGCAGCATTATGTCCACTTTTTGTCATTACCAAGGTTGGTTTTCATCTTGCTCAATTCCCTAAGATATTCTAAATGCAAAAAACATCCACTCTCGGCCTGGTTCCACAGAGCCCACAGCAAGATGGGAAATCTTCCCCAAGCCCAGGGCCTAAAAGGGTTGAGCAGCCATCGTGCGCTCCAGCTGGGCAAGTGGAGTCTGGCAGGTTCATCTTTCTCTGTGTGCTGGAAGCTTCCCTCAGAGTCATTCTTGGATTAAGGCCATTGCAATTCCCCTCCCCAAGGGCACCTGCCCCCATCAGGGTTCAGTGTGAGGGGGTCTCCACTCTCCTCCCCGGGGAGTCTCGGACACACTCTCTCAACCCCCTTTCCACCATCCTGTCTGCCCGCATGGTCCCCGCTGCTCTTCTGAGAGCATCCTTACTTGGTGTCCCATTAGTACTCATTCTTGGTGCGAGTCCCGGAGTTCATCGGATGGGGCATGTTATCATTTAACTTTTCTAGGTAAGATTTTCTTTTTTCCCCATCATGCTCAGTGTCTTTCACATGCCACCATCTAAAGCCTCCTGCAGAAAGAACCCTCGCTGCAGAGCCAGCACGGCTGAGCCTGGACACCCGCTCCTCTGTGACCAAGCAACTTCCCAAACATGATTCACACGGAGGGAGGCTGCCTCGGGAAGCAGTGCAGCTCAGCCCTCAGAGAGCATCAGAAACACCCGGAGAGCGGTAGGTCTGGGGCGGACTCCGCAATCTGCAGTGTTATGAGCACCAGGCTGGTCCAGGCTGCTGACCCACACGTCACCCTTGGAGGAGCGCTCTGTTAAAGAACCTTTGGTGTCACAGATTAAAACAACAGGAATTCGTTAAGGGAATGGAGAGCACAGCACTGAAGCAGGTGATGTCCATCTTTACTTCCGCCTCTGTTGCTACTTCCTGCCGTGTCCCCAGCTACACTGCATGCTCCCTGCCTCCAATCAGGCTCCATGGTGACTACCCCTTACTCTCCCAATTAGCATAAATAGGGCACTTACTATGACCCAGGTGCTCGAACTACACTCTCACAGCCCACACTCCCTCATCTCTAAGAGAGACATTATTTGCATCGTGCATCAAGTTTAGAACCATCAAGGAATGTTCCCAAGGTCACAAGTGATGGAGGTAGGTCCAGGGAGCAAGGCCGGACCCCTAAGCTGGGTGCTAAGTGCACGCCAGCCTCCAGATCGTCCCTTCTGGAGCCCATCAGCTCTCGTTTCCTTCCTAGAGAAATATTAACGTCCACGTGTGGCGTCTGCTGATTCAGACACGCACTTGTTAGCACAGACCTTTTAGAGAAACGATATCAACTCTTAACAGGATAACCTGGCCTGTTCATTGCAATCTGTTGAAGACACGGTTTTGTCCAAATGGATCTGACTTCAACACCCTCAAAATGCATCCAGTTCTCCCCACCCAATCACCCATTTGGACACTCTCTGAAGATAAATAGGAAAGTGTCCACTAGCAAACGTGGGTGTCCCCCACGACAAAGAGGGCAAGATGGCCTCGCTCAAAGGATGGTGTCACTAGAATTCTCCCCGACTGCATTGCTCCAATCCTCGTCACGGTTCTAACAGAGGAAATCAAACGACCTGAATGCAAAAAGATGTTCTGCCTCCCAGCAGCTGCCTGACCTTTAAAGTTCTGTAAACCTCTTTGAATCTTGGGTTAAAATTGGAATAGAGTGATACACCTCGCAAGATGGTGCTCAGGAATAAAGGAGGTAAAATATGTAAAGAATGTTCAGCACGTACGAGAAACTCAGTAAATTCTAATTCTCTCTTTTCTTACCCAGCTTCTGATTTTCCAGAAAATCCTCAATTTTACGCATTGAAAACACATTAGGGACCCAGAGACCAAGGATTCCCAGATCACCTGAAGAGAGTTCCCAAAACGCAGAGTCTCAGGACAAAACCCTGGACCAAATGAATTATTAGCTCCAGGAGTTAAGCCCAGGGATCTGTATACTCTAATGTACAAACCCTGCTTGCAAACCACCTGTTTGTCCAAGATCAGAACATTTGGTCCAAAAACCCATCAGTGGTTCTTCGGGGTGAATTAGACCAAAGGGCATGCTGCTGAGGTCAAAGGTTTCAGAACTGTTCTTCCTATTTTTTTGGAGATTTCCTTTTCATCCCTTCCTCCATTTCTTTTGATTTATAAATGTACAGTTTTCATAAATCTGATTCTTAGCTTACGTACTCTGTATTAAAATTAGGCAAACCCAGTGTAAAAAAAATCCTTGCACGAAAACACCATTATTGCACAGAAAGTAAACAAGTGAAAACAGGAAATTCAAAACCATTCTTCCTATGGTAGCTCCAAGTCCTCATGCAAATACAGGTATGAATGCGTCAATTCAGCCGCTGACTAGACAATAAAAAGACTGTACATAGATGGGCAGGAGAAACGCATTCAGTTACTGTCAGAATAATAACTTTGCATTTCTTGACTGGCACTCGTTAAAATGCCCAGTCAGAGCTTCAGATAAAGGTAGCTCTAATACATGGTCCGAGGACCTTTAGACTCAAAAATTTTTTTAAATTAGGTTGATAGATGTCACTTCTCAAGTCTTTACGTGACGAAGCATTAAATTCCCATAGGAACCAGGTACCTCCTAGAGACAGTAGTTAGTTCTCAAGTCAGCGTGTCACGAAATACTTGAACCATTATCTGTCACTGAAGTGGTTTACGTGGTACGCAGAAAAGAACTCTTAGCCAAGGGGAAAAGCACTAATAAAAGGGTGACCTTCAGCAACACTTTAGTTACACTCTATGTAACAATTTGATGATTTTTTTTAAATCATATCTTTATACAAACTACCCGTTAGATCCTTCAAGTAGAGTCGTTCTTCCCAACCCCATGTCAAAAAAAGGTTGCGTTTTTATATATTTATTCATTTATTTATTTTTGGCTGCGTCGGGTCTTTGTTGCTGCGTGCGGGCTTTCTCTAGTTGCGGCAAGCAGGGGCTACTCTTTGTTGAGGTGCGCGGGCTTCTCATCGCGGTGGCTTCTCTTGTTGCAGAGCATGGGCTCTAGGCGTGCAGGCTTCAGTAGTTGCAGCACACAGGCTCAGTAGTTGTGGCTTGCGGGCTCTAGAGCGCAGGCTCAGTAGTTGTGGCGCACGGGCTTAGTTGCTCCGCC
Source organism: Mesoplodon densirostris (assembly GCF_025265405.1). Lineage (NCBI taxonomy): Eukaryota > Metazoa > Chordata > Mammalia > Artiodactyla > Ziphiidae > Mesoplodon > Mesoplodon densirostris. Next base: position 24,161,306 of record NC_082680.1, on the reverse strand, counting down.
ACATGTGGGATCTTCCCGGACCAGGGCTCTAACCCGTGTGCCCTGCATTGGCAGGCCGATTCTTAACCACTGCGCCACCAGGAAAGTCCTGGTTGTGTTTTTAAAATGGCTTCCTGCTACCTAGGTTCAAATAAATAAAAATATTGCTAAAAGCCAGTCTTGATAATCCAGAAGCTGGCCATGAGTACTTCAACCCACCCCTGTCTGGAGTCCACCCCTGGCACTTGGCCAGAACTCTTTACAAAGCCTCCATGCTGTTAACAAACTATGTGCACTTTAAAATGCAAAAAATGGTACAAATGAACTTATTTACAAAACAAAAATAGTCACAGATGTAGAAAAAAAACTTATGGTTACCATGGGGGAAAGCAGGGGCAGGGGAGATAAACTGGGAGATTGGGATTGACAAATATGCACTACTATGTAAAACAGATGATTAATAGGGACCTACTGTATAGCACAAGGAACTCTACTCAATACTCTGTGATGACCTATATGGGAAAAGAATCTAAAAAAGAGTGGATATATGTATATGTATAACGGATTCACTTTGCTGTCCACCTGAAACTAACAACATTGTAAATCAACTAGACTCCAATCAATTTTTAAAAATAAGAAATAATAAAATGCAAAGCGTTTGGCTGCAGTCAGCACTCAGGAAGTGCCACTTTGGGCAGGCTCTCCCTTCCCCACCTTCCGAAATGATTTTTCTAGGGGCACAGCTGACCGCTTCTCCCATCCTGATTCCTTGCTAAGTCTTCCTTTTCCTCCTCTGGTTGCTCCTTCCCTGTCACCTCTGTCCCCTCCTCTGCCTCACCATTAAAGGGTGCTGTTCTTCATGCTTCATCTTCTACTCACCTTTCCTCACTCTTTACCCACTTTCCCTCAAGCAACTGTATCTACTCCCTGGGGACAGAAATAACCACGTCCTTGTCCAAAACTCCCATGTTCTTTTTTTTTTTTGCGGTACGCGGGCCTCTCACTGTTGTGGCCTCTCCCGTTGCGGAGCACAGGCTCCGGACGTGCAGGCTCAGCAGCCATGGCTCACGGGCCCAGCCACTCCGCGGCATGTGGGATCTTCCCGGACCGGGGCATGAACCCGTGTCCCCTGAATCGGCAGGCGGACTCTCAACCACTGCGCCACCAGGGAAGCCCCTCCCATGTTCTTAAATCCAACTCAGACTTCTTTTTCTGAGTTCCATCCATCCAAGTGCTGACTTGGCATTTCCATTTGGACGGATCAAAAACACAGTAAGTTTCACCCTCCTTCTGCAGCATGCCCCATCCCCTTCCTAACGCACACACAAGGGCTCGTACCGGAAACCCAGGCGTCAGCCTCCACATCCCCCTTTACAGGCAATCTCCCTTCAAAACCAAGATGAAGAGATGCCTCCAGAACCATCTCGAATCCTCTTGCTTCTCTTCATCCCTCCTGCTCCCTCTCTAGAGCGAGCCCACATCCTCATCCCACTTGGAGTCCCGAGTTCCCTGCAGGCACCCAACATCCCTTGTCCTCCGTTCTGTGCACAACAGCCAGTTGTGATATTTTCAAAATGGAAATTTTATAACTGATGTTCTTAAAAACCCTCCAGTGGTTTCCCAGGCTTTTACGACAAAGTCCAGAACCTAAAAATGCCAAAATAATCTGATTTTTCTTCTCACCTCTCAGACCTCGGTCTTGCCTCCTCTGCACCGACAGCCCTCTCTGCTGTTCCTCTTCCCTGCATCAGGAATGGAAATGTCCTTCTCTCTTCCCACTCCCATCAGAAATGTCTTTCTCAAGGAGACTTTCCGACATCTTTCAAACTAAGTTAGAGTCTCCTGTTCTATGTTCTCATGATACCTTGTATTTTTTCCCCTATAAAAACTTAGCACAATTATATATATATATCTATAATAATATATATAATATATATCACAATCCTTTCTGTAACTGTTCATTCTACCCTATTAGCTCGGAAAGAGCCATGCCTAATTTCTTCATCACCAGGATTCCAGAAGGCAGTAGAAAGACTAGCAAATAATGGATGCCCAATAAATATTTGTTGAAGCAGGATATTAGTAAAGTGCACTCACTGCTTCTCTTTTTCTATCACTTACCTACACTGTTAAGCGATCTCATGATTCTCATAATTTATTTAAGCAACATCCTCAGAATGGCCCCTACAATCTCTCTCACAGGTCAGGAGTGCCTAAATCCAAGAGGAAAGGAATAGGACTTGGGGGGCTACACAAATTGACTGAAGAAGTGGTAAGTTAACAAATTTCTAATCCATTTTAATGAATGAACAGATACGTCCTTGACTGACCTGCAGGTAGGACACTGCCTTAAGCTGTTCTGGAGCCCAAGAACCTCACGGAGCCAAATGGCCCATGATGAGGACGAGGTTGAAGAAGAGTACCACACATATATGATGAGTCCCTATCCTTTACACATAAGTTTTTTTAGTTTTGTTTTTTGGTCCCACCATGTGGCATGTGGGATCTTCGTTCCCCGACCAGAGACCGAACCCACACCCCCTGATGTGGAAGCACGGAGTCTTAACCACTGGACCACCAGGGACGACCCTACACGTAATTCTTAAGTATCCTCTTTATATTCTCAATATTTAATAAAAAAATTTAAGAGTACAACAATAACATGCATCATGTAGATGCAAAAAAAGACTAATTATTTTACACAACTTCACAACCACACATTTATTGTCTCCATTCACCTGTTATGAGTTGGTTCCTTTTCCTGCTGGGCTGCACAAAGGAAGCACAGGCATACAGCCAGCACATCATAAAATCACCAACAATCCTTACTAACAGGAAGTAGGTGGATAATATTGGCAACTTAATCAATTTCATGGACTTTTTGATAGTATTTTAAAAAGAAATATTACTGAGTACATAATGACAGTTATTTAGCAAGTTCCTGGAAATACAACTATGAAAAAAGTTAATAAAAGTGATTTAAAATGGTGGAACGACTACTCATCAATACCGTTAATACACTGGGCAGGTTGAACCTAACAATTTTGCTTTTTACAGGCTGCTTGAGCAGCCATTTTTAATTTATCCTGCTAAGTAATGTGATCATGAAACACAATTAAGGCGGCAGTGATAAAGCCTGAGAGTATTTCTCCACGGCCCCTATATCAAAATGATTTGTTAAACACAGAGCTTTAAAAGGCATCCTCGGGGCTTCCCTGGTGGCGCAGTGGTGGAGAGTCTGCCTGCCGATGCCGGGGACACGGGCTCGTGCCCCAGTCCGGGAGGATCCCACATGCTGCGGAGCGGCTGGGCCCGTGAGCCATGGCTGCTGAGCCTGCGCGTCCGGAGCCTGTGCTCCGTGACGGGAGAGGCCACAACAGTGAGAGGCCTGCGTACCGCAAAAAAAAAAAAAAAAAAAAAGGCATCCTCAACATGCCAGTGAAAGGCAGTGACTATGGTCTGACCCTCTGTATTTCCAGTGGTAGTAGATGAAATCAGACAGAGTGAGTGCAAAACCTTAAAGATTTAGTGAAGTCAGACAGAGAAATATTGTATGATATCACTTATATGCAGAATCTTAAAAAAAATGATACAAATGAACTTATTTATAAAACAGAAACAGACTCACAGACTCAGAGAACTTATGGTTACCAGGGGGAAGAGTGGGGGGAGGGATAGTTAGGGAGTTGAGGACTGACATGTCCACGCTGCTATAAAGGAAAAAAATAAAATGGATAACCAACAAAGACCTACTGTATAGCGCAGGGAACTCTGCTCAGTATTACGTAACAACCTGAATGGGAAAAGAATTTGAAAAAGAAGAGATACATGCATACGTATAACTGAATCACTTTGCTGGCCACCCAAAACGCAACATTGTTCATCAACTATACTCCAATATAAAATAAAATGGTAAAAAAAAAGATTTAACGCAAAACCAACCCGCAAAATGCGAAGCTGAGCACAAGAAAGAGCACGTAGTTCACATGGTATTTATCTACCGTAAACAGGGATGGCTGTTATGTCTGCTCTGCATGTAACTATTCGGCTCACCCCCTGCAATGAGGCGGCAAAAGGCAAATCCGTCTCCTTTTTCCAAAGGACAGCGGAGCCATTAAGAATAAAATGACCACTGCAAATTGGAACCCTGCCTATTTCAACCAATTTGGTCGGAAGTGAGGTTCAGCTTTGCCTCAGGTATCAGCACCAGTCTCTTTCAGAGGAAAGGAAAGACTAGACTATCTTGTGTCTGTCTACTCACTGGCGGAAATAAAGTATTGAATTTGCACTGTAATACATTTGGGGTACCATTTGTTACAGCAGTTAGCCTACCCTAACTAGTACATCTACGATGAGAAAGGCAATGTTCAAAAGGGACAAATTCCCTTAAGTAAGATTCAGTCTTTGTCAGTATTTCTATTAACAACAGCATGTATTCCTTTTCCTTATTAAAAGGAATATACAATCACTATAGAAATTTTAGAAATACACATGAAAATCCTAACATCAATCATTCTAATGCCTAACTGATAACATTTTGTTATTTAGATTTCCAGGCTTTTATTTCTCTTTAGATTGACAGATGGATATAAATAGATAAAAGTAAAAACAATTATACAGTCTGCACTATATTTTTTCACTTGACAATATACTGTGAATGTATCTGTAAGTCATTATACTTTCTTCTACAACAAGATTCTTAAAGACAACACAATCCATTATATAGCCATACAGTTTTACGTAACCATCCTCCCACTGAAGGACACAGTCTGGAACAACGGGTAGCAAAGGTACAGAAAGTAGATAGAGAAGCAGGCCATTATAGGGAAGAATGAACAGTAGGTATAAATGTAAAGGTCCCTCCAGCCACGTGGCACGTGGGGAGCCATGCCATCCGTGTAGCACAGGGCTCCAGGCAGGAGAAGAAATTGGATAAGAACACTTGGATAAAAGGTGAATGCCTTCTAAGCCATTCTAAGGAGTTCAGATTTTATCCTGACGGCAGCCGAAGAGGTTTAAGCAAGGGTATAGTACCATCTTTTCTGCTTCGGAAAGATCATTAGCAATAGTTCAGAGAATGAATTTAAGACGAGGAGAATCCCTGAGCAAAGATAAGAGGCTGTTCCAGTAAGGCTGAGAACTGCTACAGAAACAGTGGAGTTGGGGTGGAAGGGAGGGGTCTGAGATGTGTTAAGGAGGTAGAATCAATAAGATCTGGTCACCAGATGGATATGGGGCAGGAGAGGTTTCCGGTTGGGCTAACTAGGAAGACACTGATGCTACCATATGGTGAGGGGTTAACTAAGCTCTTAGGAGCGCTTACTACTCTATGTGGCACAGAATAAGCCGTCACTCCAGGAAGCCACTGGTAGCAACAGCAGTGACTGTAATAGGAGTAGCGATAGCAGTTTCATCATTAGTAACCAGGTGTCCAGACGGACTGCCAGGGGACATGATGAGATCCTGTTTAATGTGTTTACCATGAAGTGTCTGTAGGACATTTGGGTGGGTTATCTGGTAAGTGCTTGAATATACTGATCTGGAGCCAGAAAACAGAGTCCGGGCTAGAGATATGGACCTAGGAGCCATGGTTTCTAAGCACCATTAGATCTGCTAGAATAGCTGAACTCGCCAGAGGCAAAGGAAGGAGCAAAACAAAAGTAGACACAACGCAGTTGAGTCGTGCCCGGCCCGTGTGGGCACTGCCAACGCCTCTTCATGCAGTGATTTAAAAAGATCCAATTATTTCTCATTTGACAACTTGTTTCTGTATTGCTCCTTCTACTCACAAAGGGACTAAAATCTATCATCTTCCGGCCCCAACCATAAATATCATAAGCTGAGAAAGAAGGTCTTTTAACCCAATTCTGCATGAAGGTAGCAACTCTCTCCCCACCATCATCAGAACTGGTGCCATCCGGCTGGAAACCAAGATTTCCCTACTCTCTGCGCTGGTCCCGTCCATTTCCACAACAGCACTAATTATTAAAAACCTAAAACAGTGTCAGATTTACACTGTTAAAATAAATAAGTAAAAATTCATAGTAAAGCACTTTGAATCTTCTTTGTCATTTTATAAAACAAATAACTGAACTTCTTGCTTTAAAAGTTTACATTTGTAAATGAATATATTGATCATACTTTATAGCTTCAAAGACAGGATCTGCTTTTTGAAAAGACGATGCTCGTGAACACAAATAACTATTTTTGACAGTGTAATAAAATGACCCAAAAGGCAAGGGAGGCGAAAAGCTTTGGACGAAAGGGGAGACGCTTTTTCACTCTCCTTAAGCTGTCACTCCTCTTTCGGAGTGTCCAAAAGTTTCACAATTGTTTTTCCATGACTTTTCTCCACAGAACAAGACTAAAATGAGAAGAGAGGGAGAGAAAAGCTCCACGGCAGTAGCAGAAGGGGTTTGCACGTTGGGTCATTTCTGAGATGAGGACCAGAGGCAGTTTGAATGGACCATGGCAAGCTCTTTACTTCCACCTTCTCATGCCACATATTAGGGAATTGAGGCCCAAAGAGGTAAAGTTACTCACCCCAAACCACCCAGGTACTAAACTACAAAGCTAGAAGTGGAAAGGAGTTCTCCTGACTCTAAGGCTGGGGCACTTTTCACTTGTGAATAAGCTGAGGACACCCCCAAGTGTCTGGCTGCAAGGATACTGTGGTTTCCCAGGTAAGGCAAGACATTCACAGCTAGAAAAATTGTTAAACACATCAGTTTTTAAAAAACAAAGATAACATAAGGGAAATGTGAAATGCACCACGTATAAAGTATGGAGTAAAACATTTTGTACGGTGCTCCGTATTCAAAGGCTAGAGTGAGTATTTCTGGCAGGATGGTTATTAGGACTGTCGCGGAAGCACTAGGATATAGCTGTCCCTTGAAGGAGACATAGAATTTCCATGGACAGAAATGAGGGAAGCAGCAGACTCAGGCAGAGGAAGTGGCATGTGTAAAAACTAGAGGATTAGGAAAGTGCATGGTCTGTTCATGAAGCAGACTGGATAAAATCGTTCACATAGTACAAGGGACAAAGATTAGGCTTGCTTTGGATTAAGGAGGACCCTGAATGTCAGGGTCTAGAGGTAACTATGATGCATCCATTGAAAGTCTGAGCAGAAAAAGAGGTCAAATAAAAGTAGCATTTTAGAATGATTCGTCCTTCAGTGCAGGGTCTAACGAAAGTCAGTGTGGAGCAATGGACAGAATAGAGGCAGGGAAATTATTTTTTTAAAAAAAGGAAACTTAATGAGTAAATAAAAATTAAAAGATGCTGAGACTAATCCAAGTGTGATAAGGTGTCTCTCTGGACCATGTTGATAGCAATATGGATAGGAGTACAACATTCTTACGGTGACTAAAGGCTAAGTTTAATCTTTAAACCTTTTATTGGTTTTTATTAAGCTATTATCTATTGTAATTTTGTTATCTGGTGGCTTCAGATTCAGGAGCCTAAATGCTGGGTAAGTTAAGAGTTGAATAGATGAACACCTCTGTTTCTGAGAACTTTTGTTTATTAATGACGGTGTAATTAGAAGCACTAACTTTGAATAGAAAACAACAATACAAAACTGCCCATCACCACCTCACACCCATCAGGATGCCTATCCTCAAACCAACAGAAACGAATCCACATTGGCGGGAATGTGAAGAAATTGGAGCCCTTGTGCATTGCCGGTGGGAATGTAAAATGGTACAGCTGCTGTGGAAAACAGCATGGCAGTTCTTCCCAAAATGACACATAGAATTACCATATGATCCAGCAATTCCACTTCTGGATATGTAACCAGAAGAATTGAAAGCAGGGTCTCGAACAGATATTTGTACACCCATGTTCATAGAAGCATTACTGACAAGAGCCAAAAGGTAGAAACAACCCAAGTGTCCACTGTCAGATAAACAACGTGGTACATACATGCAATGGAATATTATTCAGCCTTCAAACGGAATGAAATTCTGACACATGCTACAACACAGATGAGTCTTAAATTCATTATGCCAAGGGAAATAAGCCAGTAACAAAAAGGCAAAGACTGTGTGGTTCCACTAAAATGAGGTAAAATAGAGTCAAATTATGGAGACAAATTAGAACGGTAGCTGCCAGGGGCTGGAGGAGGGGAATAGGGAATTATTGTTTAATTGGTTTGGGGTTTCAGTTTGGGAAGAAGAAAAACGTTTGGAGATCGATGGTGGGGATGGTGGCCTGTGAATGCGAATGCTTAATGCCACTGAACTGCAACTTAGAAATAACTTAGACGGTGAATTTTATGTTATTACAACTTGGGGGAAAAACACACTCACCAGAATAAGACTGTGGTCCCAAAATGCTTGACTTTTTAATAAAATTCCCACTGCAATGAAAGAAAAGTTGCCACGGTTTCTGAGGAAAAGATGTGAGCCATCTCAGTGGATGGGAATGAGGACCTTGGAGGAGAGAGTACCTCAGAGGGGTCCAGGCTTGCAAAGCAATAGAGAGCCGGGGAAATTTCAGAGCTGTGGTCCTTGTGTGCTGATGGCATGACCATGAACTCTGAGCAGAACATCTCCATCCAGGCAGCCACCAAAGCGCCTCCACCATCAGAGTCGCCTCCCGAGGACAAAGCCTAATGACAAATTTTACCTGAAACGACGACAGCTACCCTTCTCCTCCTCGGCAGGCAGAAGCCCCTCTCCAGGTCTGCACTGAGTTGCAGCCAGGATGCTCCCTGCGGTAGAAGAAAATGCCGCCACCGCACCTGCTGCTTCACGGATGACACGTCGCCCGTGGTGTCTCCAGGGCCGACCAAGAAAGTGGAGGAAAGGGATCTCATTGTTCACCAGAGCCCAGATGGACAGGCGCCGTCCCACCTACATTCTAACCAAGAGCTGACAGGATGTTCACCACAAAGGAAAGGAAAAGTGAAAAGTCAGTCATCCAAAATCGTTGCTTATTACTTCCGAGGGATACAAGCAGTCTTTTCCACCCTGTTACAAGAACTGCACTTACAGGGCTGACGCGGTGAAACACCTGAGGGGGAGACCAGGGAGAACACAGAATTTCTGAGAGCTGAGATCTAGCGCCCAAAACAAAACTGGTGGGGATGATCTGGTAATGGGTCTGCTCAAAACGGTGGCAGGGATTCACTGACAATCGAAAACCCCTTTTGTGCTTGGAAGTCTGTACGACCCAGGGAATTCCGTTCCCCAGCTGGGGCTACAGAGTACACAGAATACAGAATATTAAAATCCAGGAATAAGTTATGAAGAAACAAATTTTAGGAAATTAAATAACCTTTCTCGGAAGCCCAAAGGTTGATCCAGAGGAGGAAATGGTGTCCTGCGAAGGTGTGGTTCTAAATGCTACTTCCTACAAAGAGGCTAGCTCACCAAATTAGAGACCTGAAGAGAAAGAATCAGGTTTTGTTTGTTTTCTCCAAAATTCAGCCTAGAACAGTGATTGCCACCATCCAACAACACCATCCAACAAGCATCCGGGATGCCTCATTCATTTACTCATTTGATTATTTAACATGTAATTAACCCACACGGGTCAGGCAATATGTGCCTATCACAGAGGGAAAAAAGATACAAACTCAATGAGTGAGTTATAACCCGGTGGTCTTAGTAAGCCCCTCAATATTTTAGCTTCCTTTGCCTTAACAGCAATTCCCAGACTAGAGACAAACATTTGGGACAACAGTACTACTGCTGTGACTTTCCAAATGCAGCAGAGGGGGCTTCACCTCTCTGATCATGACCCCTCCATGCCCCGGGCTCACGGGTGTGCCCACCACCAAGACCCTAGGGCCCACATCAGGCATGTCCCCTTGTGCGGGGCTCTCTTCAGCTCACACTTGCTGGCACCGGAGAGCGAAAGAAGTAATTCCTTCCTCTAGGTTCTGGGCATGACCTCCTAAACCTGGCCCCCAGCTCCAGAAGCAGGCAGCACTCGGAGCTGTGCTCTTCTAGTCCCCAGCACACTGACTGGGGCAGATCTCCAAAGCCAGAGCCCTGGGCTTTGTAGGGGGGAAGCCCCTGAAATAGAGATGCAACGCAGGTTACCATCTATGTCTTCATGGGAGGGACAAAGAGCCTATCAGGAACTGAAAGACACCTATTGTAAATTCACATCTTTTTTTTTTTTTTTTTTGCACCGTGCAGCTTGCAGGATTCTCAGTTCCCTGACCACGGATTGAACCCAGGCCATGGCAGTGAAAGCCCAGAATCCTAACCACTAGGCAACCAGGGAACTCCCAACATTCACATCTTGTGATCTAGGACCTCCATATTCTGACACACTTAGACCCAGACAGCGGAATTCCAAGGTGTCAAGAGAAGACTTGTCAGTGTGACGATAAGCAAGCATCAATACATCCTTTGCTCTCTTGAAGACTCAGATCCACTCATGGGCCCCATCCTTTACCTAAAGCTTTACCCTGCAGTGTCCTCACAGAGGAAATAGAGATGAAGGGAAGACACAGCTGAAGCCTGAGTTAGGAACTGATAGCTCTATCTCCCCTGTACCATCCAAGCTGTGAGTAAACTTTCTTTTTGTTTTTGTTTTTTTAGTTATAAAAAAAAAACAGGATATAAATTTGGCTAGGTCCTAATGGGGAGAACCAAGGTTAGGATACAGTTTCTCAGGAAACTATTTTCCAAAGGGAAAAATATCCTGGTTCTCTGGAAGACTAAAAAAATAATGTCAATTACCACTTAGGCGTCTCTTTCTAGGATGGCTGGGTGGCAAGTCTATGCTGGGGGGGGACTATTTCCTAACAATCAGATCTATGCCAAGCAGAGATTCGTTAACCCATTTTAAGCTTTCAACTTCACCAAAATTTCTTTTTTTTTTTTAAATCTTCTTCGACCTGTATGGATCATTTGCAGATGGAGAGTCAGGAGACAAGCCTTCAGAAACAGGCTTAACTCAATCCCATCACAGCCCTAAACAATATGAAAACACAGTAATATGAAATACAGCCTCTCAACTAGCACTTAACTCAATAAGACTTAGGTCTGAATTCTGTAAATCTGCAAATAATTCAACTTTAGATTTTAAAATGTGACAGGCTGTATCACTAATCAGCTGTTCAAGTATTAGAAAGTGACTGATATTTGGGACAGTGGCTAGGTCATACATTTTTTCATAATGTTACTTTCATTTTAACTTAAATTTCATGAGAACATAACAGCCCAGAGTAAAATGTGCACAAATTTAGAGCATTCATACATGAATGGAAAACTGTCTACAATAGCCATTTCTGTTATTTAAAAGTAAGGACATTAAAAATTCGTTCTCACTTTCTTATGAAAACTTTGACGAAAACATGTTGTTACACTATTGTTTTTGGTAACAAATTGCATGAGTCCATAGGGCCCTATTTTTTTTTTTTACTTTTTGTTTTCTTTACAAACTTTTTCCATTATATACTTTCAATGACTGTAATAATACACGAACCCCTACCACTGTTTCTCATTATATACTGTTTTCATTATCATTCATTTATATAAGGCTAATCAAGATACCCATTCAATCAGAACTACCTACAGACATAATTTTTCCACATCATTTGAGCATATCAAAAACAACCAAACAAAAAACCTAAGTATTGCTAAGTACTGAGGGCAGGTGAGAGTTTCAAGATCTTTGGACACCTGGCCATTTCATCACTTGTCACTGAAATTTAAAAATAGGTTTTAAAAGATGTTACGTTTATAATTAAGAAAAAAATAACAGGAAGAAAATGGGCATCGAAGCAAAGGAGATTTCCTGAACAATGAATAGATTGCATTTGACAAGGGCAATAACCCGTCCAATCACGTCTTTTGCTCTCATTTGCTATAAATATACAGGCCAGCGGAAGCACAGCCCATTGTTTTGACCCTCAGGGCTGTTTAAGCTTCCTGGTCTTACCTAATACATTAAGACATATGGTAAAACTTTCCCTAGATCCAGAGGATTTATAGATCTCCCACAACTGATGAGAACGATCCCTTAGTGCTTGTAATATACCCTGATTCAGATATTTAAACTCACCTTTTAAGATATTTTTATTCCAAAGAGTTGTTTTCCCAAATGACCCATCTTGGTTTCATTTTTTAACATAAATATATATCAATACATACACGGTTTCTCTACTCAACAGAAAGAAGTGTTCTAAATACAGTACAGAATTGACAGTAAGATTTATACAGTTTAAAGAGAGCCATCACAAGCACTTGGGAAATTACATTTACACATGTATTTATGAAAGACAAGCAGTCAAGCTGTATCTGTTCCTATTGCTATACCCTTAATATAGCTTCTATTAAGAATAATTCTCTTCAATAGTTGGCTGGAAAATCCCTGCAGCATTTCTGTCATTTTCATAACACCATAAGGTCAGCACACTTTATTAAATAGTTATTGAGGACATGAGAAAAAGAAAGACATTGATCATAAATATTTGATAAACATGTTTGCATTATTATACATTCCAATATGAGATAATATACTGAATATTTAGATTGGCTTGTAAGAACACAACTGATGTACAAATCTTGCATGGCCCAATTATAGATGTTATTCAACATCAGTATTTTTACTCCTTTTTGGGCATCAGTTACAGCCTAGTGTAACTGCAATGCTTTGAAAACTAGACGTGTAGTACATCAAGCAATGATGTGTTTGAAGAACGGCAATTTAATTGCACAGCAAATTATTCTGCATTCCAATAAATATAAAACCTAGAAATGTCTTAGCCTGTGTAGTGAGCAAGAGAGAAAGCAAAGACTGGGAAGAATTTAACTGTAAAGGAAGTGTAATTCACACAAACCTCAAACATAAAGCAAACAAGCTATGAGATTCCGTGTTGTCGTCTAAAATACACTACACAGTTTTTGTTTCCAGAAGTCCATTGTTCAGCGAAGAGCTTCTTTTTATACAGACTCTACTCAGGAGTTTCTCTTAGATGGGGAGGGGGGGCGGGGAGGAGAGAAAAAATAATTCAGGGAAGACTTCCATTAGCTCAACCCTAAGGCTAATCTGTTGCACGTGTAGTTCCTACACTAGTAAGCACCTTGTAGGAAACAACGCTGCAGCTGAGCAAAGGAGAGCTGGAAACTGTTCCCCTGGGTATGATATTGCAAAATGACTTGGCTATATCCCCTCTCCAGCCTAGCGTCAGGGCTCAGGCAGAAAACCATCGCGCCCCCAGGGCAGCTTCGTGTGGTTAGCTAAGAACCCTCCGCTCCATCACTCTCCCTGAAATCTCCTGACCAGAAGCGCACAGAAGCAGCTCAACCACGACAAATTCAGTCCCTATTCTCTCTGTACATTTTTTTTTTTCCAATTTGTGTTCCTTTGCCTGGTAGGTTCTGAATGGCATTGTTAAACCAGACCACACAACTGGAAGAATTCACACGTTTTCACACACATACACACTTTTACACCCCATATTCCAAGTATGGATTTACTGAGTTTCCATTATATAAAATAGCTTATACTATTTACTTATAGCCTACAATGTCACAATAACTACTATGTTCGTAAAAATCCAAGAGGAACTTTGAGCACGATTTCAGTTAGTCTTTAGCTAGACCTGTTAAAGTTTCACGCGGTATCGTACTTTAAAGTACATAACCCTAAAATCACCAAACATACACAATAATTACACAAACCTGAAGCAGTAACTTCATGATTTCTTAATCTACTACATTACACGCAGGTGATTTCCAGTTCATTTAAAAAAAAAAAAACCCCTGCTTTGTTTAGCATGCCACAACTTACAACTATGTATTTCCTTTGACTGGCAAACAAAAGGGCAAAACTACCTTTAGGGAAGCTTTCTCGGCTTAGAAGCACGAAAATAGTATTTCTCCAGACAACATGAATTTTCCATTTCCAAGCGTCCTCTGGACCCTTATAAGAAGTTTACCCCTGAAAATTGACATCTCTTTCTAGTTAGAAGGCATAACTAACACCATGGCTTATCTAGCAACACCCCACCCCCATCCTAGGCATCACTGCCAACTATGATCCCCTTTATATTAACTTCCACCATGTGCAGTAAATGATCCACAACTCATATGGTTTGGGGTAAAAGCAAAATCCTTCCTGAATGGCATACAATAAAACACGTGAAAATGGGACGACAGCGTGGCTTAAAATGTTTTGTTTCAGATTCTCTAACAGAATAACATATGACGCAGTTCAATGGTGAGGACCTTTTGTGTTTCCTAATAAGACAGCTCCCAGCAGAGAGTTTCCCATGTTTTATAGTGACATCTATCAGCCAGACCCGGGGAATCCCAACGTCACTCAGCTATTCTTCAGCACCACTGTTTGAGAACAGCTTCCGGCCACAGAGTGGTGCAATCTTAACAGGTCTCTGGCACACAAAGTGCATTGTGAAAATAAGGCAATGGAGGATAAGCAATGCTCTTCCCTGACATCAAAACCAAACCTGTAGGCGTTAATTAACCGCAGGCTACAAGCATCAGAAATGCTAATCAGAAAGTTAAATAACTGGCCATCACCTGATACGAATTGAAAAGAGCTGACACACTGCATCACAGGCGGACTGAGCATGGCATGGTGCTGAGTTTTAAAAATTCAATTAACCCAACCATCTATCAGACGGATACAAGACCAGGGGAAAATCTATTATGCATGTTAGAATTTGTGATGTGTAATCATGTTAATTTTTGGTTTGAGAAGAAACCCCTCTATGTTTTAGTGATTACATGATCACCAGGAAATTACACAAATATTTAGAACCTAGAAATTACTTTATGAATGGCATAAACGAAATGCTACTTCAGAAATGTAATCAGATTATCAGCTGATTCCTCAGACCTGATAATACTAAGGAGACCTGGGAAGAACCCTTTGCAGTGGTAAAATCGGGAAAGGTCTTTGAAACACGATTGCTAAACTTATCTTCCGAAATTCTCCTTAAGGGCCTACATGTGAAGCTCCATAATGACACTCATCTGTTCTGATGCCCTAACGTGCCAAAGCATGCTCCAAACGAAAATACTGTGAAAACAAAAATTCTTGACATCATGTCACCAAAAAGAAAACACCCAACTTTATACTTCTCACATACACATTTTCACAAGGTGCAGACTGCACCTGTCTGTTCGGACAATGAGTGCGCCCCAAACTCTGCCACATCGCAAGGGGAATCGCAGTCTTGGTGGACTCTCCATAGACAAAAACCCCTGATCAAGTCCACAGTCCGGACTCGAAGTGACGGGAAGACTTGACAGTCCTGTCCGACTCGCCTTTCCTCCTTCAGAGGAAAAGCCCCACACGGCTGCCCTTAACAGCAACTCCTAACGAAAGAGTTCAAGAAGGCACGCGCAAGAAAGCAGCCGGCCCATTTCCATTCTACTTGGCGAACGAAACCCCAAGGAATTAAAAAGTTTGAGGCGGCCCCAACCGAGGACCAAACTTGGGCTTTCACCCATGGCAATGCCTCGAAACCGGGACACTGGAGAAGGCGCTGCCTGTGGAATCCAATCCGCGAACCCTCCTCCTCTGAGGAGCGCCCAGAGGCTTCCAAGCCCGAAACTCCACCGCTCAGACCGCGTCCGCCCGGAAGCCGTCGAAAACCGGCGCCCGCCGCGCCCCGGGAGTGAGCCCTCCCCGCCCCGCCCGAGCGCGCCCCGCGAGGCGAAGAACTTACCGCACCGCTTGCACAGCACCCGGCTGACTTCCTTCTTGAGGTTCCGGCCCGTCTCGAGAGGGGGGAAGGATGCTCGGAAGGCGGCCGGCGCGCGGCCGCTGCTGTTGGCATCGGGCTCCATGAAGAAGATATACCTGCTGTCCTCCTTGAGCCGCCCGCAGGAGGGGAACGCGGGGTGGCCCCAGGCGCCCAGGCGCACGGTGAGCAGCGAGTCCTTCTTCAAGCCCCCGGCTTTCACCGCCCACACCTGGTGCACCTTCACCAGATAGGGCGCCTCGTCTCCGGGCTCGGCGGCGCTGGGCGCGGGGCCCGTGGGCCAGTGGGGCACGGTCCGGTTGGCGGCGGGCAGCGCTCCCGGGCCCGCTGCTGACGGCTGGCGCTCGCCTCCCCACGCCCCTGCCTCGCCCGCCGCCGCCGCCGCCGCCGCCGCCTTCCTGTCGAGTGCCCCCTGCTGCCGCCGCGGCGCGTGCACCTTTCCCTCGATCACCACCGCGGCGCGCTGAGCCAGCTCCTGCACCGAGCCCACGCTGGGCGGGGACGCATAGCACACCGAGGCCCCCGCGGGAGCCGCCTCGTCGCCAGCGGCCGCCCCCGGCGCCAGGGCCGCGGTCCACAGCAGCAGCAGCAGCAGCGGCGGCGGCGAGCGGGCGGCAGGGCCGGGGCGCGGGGCCCGGGGGCCGGTCCTCCCGGAGCGGCGCGGGGCGCGTCGCCATCTCATGGTGCGAGGTGCGTGCGGGCTCCTGGCTGTCGGTTCGGACTCTGCCTCGCTCTCTCGCGCTGCCTCCCTTTTCCTTTCCCCTCCTCCCCCCGCACCCCTCCCCCTTACCCTCCTCCTAATTTATTTATTGGCGGGAGCTGTGGGAGAGTTGTTTACGGGAGGAGGAGGAGGAAGGGAGAGAAGAGGTGGGCGGAACCACAGAAAGGCCAAGCAGTATAAGGGCAAAAAAAAAAAAAAATGTTTTTTTAAGCAAAATAGAAAAACAAAAAACAAAAGCCGCCGCCGCCGCCGCGGTTGCTGGGAGTGACAGGTCCTCCCCGCGCTGCCGCCGCGCCCGAGCCCTGCTGTCGGGGCTGCCGTCACCGGAGGAGGACGTGGAGGTGCTGCTCGGCGGGGAACAGTCCTTTGTGTGAAGTGATGCTGCAGCGGCTGCTGAGGCTGCGAGCGGGCGGCGGGGCGAGCGCGCGAGGGAGAGAGCCCTGGAGGCGGAGTTGCGTGCCTGGAAATCGCTGGGCGGCCGCGGCGGCAGCGCCCTGCGCCTCGCCGGCCTGTTTACCTGCGGGGAGAGCTCGGCCCGCGCCTCCCTTCCCCATGCTGATTCCCGAGCCCGGCCCGCGAGTCGGTCCTCCCGGGTCTCCCCTGGCCTGCGCGCCGCCTCCCTCTCCGTCGCCCCGACTGCTGCACTGGGAGGCCGGGCGGCGACCAGGCTGCAGTCCGAGGGGGCTGCGGAGATTTCCCGGGGGCTGAGAGGTGACGCTTCGGTGACCGAGGACCTGTTAGCCGGCTCAGGAAGGAAGGGAGCACGCGGGAGATGCGGGGCCTCGTGGCAGAAAAGTTTTGGGTGAACTGGTTACCGGAGAGTCCAAAGGGAGCAACACGTTCGCAGGAGACAGGCTGCAATTAGAACAACTTTCTATCTCGCCCGCTCCCCTGCTAACGCGCACACACAGGGAGCTCTTCAGGTTTGCTGCCTCTTCCACGGCTCCCCTCGTGGGACGCTTCAGGCTTCATTACCCTTGCCTTTTCTGCTGTGGAAATGCCCCGTTCGCCGTGATTTTCTGACCTGTGGGGTACTGCTGATCTGAGCATTGCTTGAATAAAATAGTGGCTCAATAAGGCCATTTGATATAAAGTTTCTGGCACTTCGTCAACTAGTCCGTTTTTTTAAAAAAATAACTGAATGTAACGAAGGACGCCTCCGTGCCTGCTGGTACAAAGGATCCCAGGCATGAGGGGCTGTAGGTTAAATATTTTTCCATCTGAATATCACACCCGCCCCACCCTAACTCATCCCATCCCCCTCCGAACCCTCCACCCGCTGTCCCGCCAAATTTAAGAAGCTACTTTTGAAACAAGAATCCGTCATCTCCCAGGGATGTTCTGTCCCGGCAAGTACCACTCAACAGAAAGAACACATTTTTAGCATTTAAAGGAAACTATTTCTCTTGTGCTTTTTATGGTGACAAATATATTCAATGATCTAATAAAATTGAGTCGAAGCTGTGTGTTATTCAATGGCCTACTAGACCCACGCTGTGAGAATTTAAGATTTTAAAAGCACTCTAGCTACATAATATCCTTTACTCTGGGATCCTGTGAAGTTGCCTCTAGCAGTTTCTTGAAAGTCAGTCACATAAACTTTAGACTTCTCTATATAAAAAGTAAAAGCAGATTGTAAGCCACAAAGATCTTTTCTTTTTTCACCCTTGGCAAAATATAGTTGGCTAGAAAACAATGCCTTACTCTCTCAAAGTACATCTTGGACAGATGGGGTACTGAAGCTCACTGTGTGTTTCAACATGTGGGAATTCCTATTTCTTAGGGCCTGATGGTGTGCTTCAAGAATTGTAGTAGTGCAGGTCTGACTTCCAGTATATGTTCTCTTAAATGCTCATGCTCCCCCTGATTTATTGGAAGAAAGTGGTCAGACATCCAATCCTACTGGTGTCTTCACTTTTCTTTGCCCTGACCTCACACCTTTCTCTCAACCTGTTTGGAGTTGCAACTCCAGCCTAGAATGCTTTCTCCCTTCCTCTCCACCTTTCAGACCTCGTATCAGCTATCTACTGCTGTGTGACAAACCAGTCCAAAATTTGGTGGCCTAAAACAATATTGATTCACATAGCCCAGGATTCTGTGGATGGGCGATTTTGACTGGGCTCACTGATGGTGCTGCTGGGCGCTGATTAGTCTCAGATAGCCTCAGCTGAGACAGCTCATCTCTTAATGGATGTGGTCTCTTTCCTTTCAACAGGCTTAACCTGGGCTTGTTCATGGCGGCTGGACAGGTTCCAAGAGAGTGGCCAGAAGCATGCAAGGTGTCTTGAGGCCTAGGCTCAGAACTGGCACCTCACCACTGCCTCTGTTACAGGACGAATTACAGGAGTACTGTCAATGTGAGGAGCTGGAAACTTGCGTTGCCAAGGGGCAGAGATCCGGGAAGAAGAACTGAGGCCATTTCTACAATCCACTACAGATAGTAAGCATCCTTTGAGGTCCACCTGCCCCCTGTAGCCTTCTTTCTTAGACACTCAGAGTGACCCCAGAATTTGTAGCCCCCCTGCATTTGCAATCTGTGTAGTGCCTCATTTTTGATCATTTGTTTTGTTTTGTTTTTTGCGGTACGCGGGCCTCTCACTGTTGTGGCCTCTCCCGTTGCGGAGGACAGGCTCCGGACGCGCAGGCTCGGTGGCCATGGCTCACGGGCCCAGCTGCTCCACGGCATGTGGGATCTTCCCAGACCAGGGCACGAACCTGTATCCCCTGCATCGGCAGGCGGACTCTCAACCACTGCGCCACCAGGGAAGGCCCCATGTTATTTTATTGAGCCCAAGTGTTTCCGTTTGACTCCCATCTCTTCAACTAGTAAGCTTGTTAAAAAGCCGAGACGGTGTTTCCAGCATTCCCGTTTTAACCCAACTGGGGGGGATATAGTAAACACTCAATAAATGTCAGCTGATTAATCAGGACTGATGTGGTAACGTGCTTCCCACACGTTACCCCAATACTGCCCACCCTGTCACAGAGATGGAATAACATTTAAAGCACTGGTTTACAGGCTCAGATACTCCTCTTAGGACCTCACCAAGCATTTTATCTATGATTAAACATAAGCTGCTTTATATGTTTTTTTAATGCCCTTTTTCTGTATTTTTTATGCCCTTACCTCACTCCCACATTCTCTTCTCCTCCTCTCTCAGCTAAGTAGTGTTAAGGGGTAACTCTTGTGGGTATTTTCTATGCATAGGTGAGAACCATTTGCACGTATTTTCCTTTCTGTTTTTGTATTGGAGTCTTCCTGTTCAGGTGCTCCCAAACGTTAAAAGGATGTTTCCCTTTTGAATGAAAGGGGGAGGGCATTTCTAATATGATTAACATATGCTTGAGAAATGTGTGAACAATTGTTCAGTGTGATTACATGCTCTTCAGAAAAGGGACAACTTAATTGGTCCAGATTGTTTTAAAAAGACAAAAAGAAAAGGGCTCATTCTTGGAAACATCCTAAAACCAGGGTACTTAAACCCTGCATCAGACTCACCTGTGCATCAAAATGCACCGATTGCCAGTCCCATCCCAAAGTTTCTGTTGCAGAAGGTCTGGGGGTAGGGCCTAAGAATATGCATATCTAATAAGTTCCCAGGTGCTACTGATGCCACTGCTGGTGGAGAGACCACACTTTGAGAACCACTGCCAAAAACTTTAGATTTATTAACTCCAGGATCCATGGCATAATGATACTATAAACATGTGTAAACATATTTAAGCATTGTATTCAAATATTCAGTGTCCCCTCCATCACAAATTTTCCCCATCCCAGTTTTGAAAAGGAAATATGGATTGCCTCCTTGGATATTAGAGACTGGCCCTATTTACTTATCCTGACTAGTTAAGATGACCACCTACTGACAGTAAAGGTGAGTGTTTCCTTGAGGACTTAATTAGTCTCATTGGTCATTTGGAACCAAAAGAAAAATGAGCGATCAGAAAGGTTGTCATCTTGTTACCTGGGAATATTTTATGTGCTCAAGTGGGGAAAGAACAGACAGACAAAATTATGCAGGTACATGTGAAATAGTATTTTTACTAGTTTAGAAAATCTGAAGAGGAAGTCCAAAGTGCAGTGGCAACCTGAAAAGGTTTTCTCACCCCCAGCACTTTATACCAGATTAGATGCTTCTAAATGGTGGCTCTTGAGGGGGCAACAGGAAATCCACAGAGGCACTGATACCTACTTTATCATCACTGACCAACAGCACGTAGAAGGCACACCTTCAGCCATAAATCATGAAACAACTGTTCTCCTGGTCGTGGTGTCCCGAATTTGCAGTCTCCCAAAGAATCCTCGCTTGCTTAGCCGCCTGTCTTGGAGCAGACATAAGGTCCAGAAAAACTTAGGACTCTGACTGTTTAAAAGTGCTTTTCTGTAACAGGCTGTAAGATACTTATTTCTGACCTGGTCATAAAATTCAAACGGTCATTCTCTGGTGTGCACCAATCTCATATCACTATTTGTTTAGACTGTGATTCAGTTGAGTCACTGAGTCAGCTGTGATTGCTGGTCTGGGCAGGCGATCCTATCTCTCCCATCATCTGTCCCATCTGTTTGTATGAGTTAATGATGTTTTCTGATGGGTTATTGGTGGTGGTGGTGGTAGAGTGTGTGTGTGTGTGTGTGCGTGTACGTGCGTGCACACGCGCGCGCAAGAGAGAGAGAGAGAGAGAGTGTGTTTTCTGAAGGAGAAAGGAGGAACCTGGGGAAGAAACAGAGGGAAGAGGAGGATGGAAAACAGAGGCTCCAGCTCAGAACAAAGGCTCATGCTTATAGGGACAGAACCACAGGTAAAAGCTGAAGTGGCCATTTTGATGAAGAATGTTGTAACACTTAAAGGCACCACGCCATGCATGTTGCTTTAAAACTCAGGTGAAAAAGTAAAAAGGCTATGT
The DNA here is from genome assembly GCF_025265405.1 of Mesoplodon densirostris. Lineage (NCBI taxonomy): Eukaryota > Metazoa > Chordata > Mammalia > Artiodactyla > Ziphiidae > Mesoplodon > Mesoplodon densirostris. The sequence continues at coordinate 24,140,004 of NC_082680.1, read as the reverse complement.
GAAGGGGAAGCCCACTTTCCATTTCTGGGAGGAAGGACCACTGCAGATGTGTCCTGAAGGATCTAAGGGGGAACAAGACAGCAGTGGGGATGTCACTGCACTTAGAAGTAACCGAGCTGTGTTCTCATGGCAGCGCCTCTTAAGAAAGAAGACAGAAGAAGAATAGCAGCCCGAGTTCACGTGTGGCAGCCCCGTGGTGGAAATTCCCAGCCATTACATAGCACACTGGAGGGGGCACGTGGATAGCAAGGTAGGGGCCTGTTATCATCACCATGTCAGCTAAGAAACTAGAAATAAAGGTATCAGTGTTAATATGACTTCCCTGGTACCCTCCTTGGGGACGATGAGATGATGAATATTAATGTTATTATTGACATTATTATTGACTGTATTATCTAACAATACTATGATATAAAGAATCATTATTATCATTTTGCAGATTATTGAAGGCAGTTGTTGAGATCAAATACTATTTTTATTTTATCACTTTTCATTGAGCAAAAGTTTCTTTCTTTTGCCCTATTAGTACGTAAACCATCCAATAGAAATAATGCTACTTACGATAATGAATATATTATACATAAGGCATTCATTTCCCCTCAAAAATTGACTTGAAAATTTCACCGTGATATCATTACTGATATTTAGGAGTAATGAATATGAATTTTATTTATTTCTAGGAACACTTTATGGGACTTGTTGTTGCTATTTACAAATATGCCAAACGTGAAGAAAGAAGAGGCTCTACTGGTAGGTTTTGCATCAGCTTTCACTATATCTACTCATGAAAGAGTGGTATAAATAAGTATTTTATTATCCACCCCCTAACCTGGGGTGCCATGTTAGAACATTAGTTCTAACTTTCTCCATTAGTTGATGCTTTGACTCAGAGAGAAACACATCAAATGTTAGACCAGGAAAGAATCCTAGGTATCTAGTTTGAAGTTCTTAATTTTATAAATGATAAAGAGGTTCAGAAAAGCTGACTGCCTTCCCCAGGATCATAAAGCTCTTTATTTTTAGTATGAGGTTTAGAACTGAGGCTCCAGCTCTCCCAATTCTGTGCCGTGCCCACAAGCCACAATAGTTTAACTAAAAACCCTGTCATAAGCCTCCCTAAAAAGCTGGCAGCCTTTCAAAAACCATTTCTGGAAGTGATAGGATACATAATCGTAGCACTTCAGAAACGCCAAGTTCTCAGCACCCACAGTGCTCAGTTCTCCATCACAAAGGTCTCCTTTTACAAAGGAAAGAGGTCTTGGCCCCTAAGCCAGCACTGAGCCATCTTCCGGCTGCTTCTCCTGAGAACACCATTCCCAAAAAACAACAAGCAACAGCTTGCTATTTGCAGTCCCTCTTTCTTGAGTGTTTCATTTTTCCATAGTTAAGCTCTTCTCTGGCATAAGACATAGTCCCCAGTTGGGACATGAAAAAGTTAAAGACTTTTCCATCATCTTTTCCTGGAATACATCTGTGTTCAGAAAAAATCCAAAACTGGCCCCCATAGGAGGAGGGCAAAGAAAGACTGAAGAAACAGGAGGATAATTCCAGATTGGTGGGTGTCAGATTTAATAAACAAAGGAACTTATACACGAGGCATGTCTTGGGCGCCACAAAATGAGCCTAACTCTGCACCCGCCCGCCAGAATCTTAAGAGTTTATATAGAGGCTTTAGCAGCGTTCAGTCACGTGTACAGCCCAGGTAGGCTCACATTACTCTCCCAAGGCTGTGACCCTGAACTGGGTCCAAGTGCGGAAATAGCAGGTGAAATGTACATTTCAGGCACAAGAGTAAGGAGCCTCCTACTGACCGGGTCCAGTTCACAGGACGGCCTGTGTCACATCCTCTTGATGACCTACTCCAACGATCAGAAGAGATTTGTTTCAGGGTTCAAAAACAACTCCACAATGACCTACCAACAAAATTCACTGCAGATATAGATAGATAGCAATATCTCCTAAGTCATAAAGTCTAAATGGAATTATGAAGACTGCTCCAAAATAAGAAATTCATTAAGCTATAAAGAAACTCATTAAGCTATATATTTTATTACAAAGGATATGTTCTCTGAGCAATAAGACCAAAGAAGATATTATAATGGGTATTACAAACAGCTAAATCTTTGGAATGAGACTAATGAGTCTTTCCATGGCAAGTCCTAAAGATCTTTCTACAATTTATGGTGGGATCTCCAGTTGCACTGGAACATGATTTTGAAGCCTTTTCCAGTGTTTACAGGACACATTCATCTTTCACCCTGTAATCTTATTTTTAAACTTAGTCATATTCTCATTAAACTTTATATTAGAGGCAATATCTAATATTGTGAGCAACAATATGGCATTAGATGTAAACTCTACAGCCAGATCTCCTGAGTTCAAATTCCAGCTTCAGGGCTTCCCTGGTGGCGCAGCGGTTGAGAGTCCGCCTGCCGATGCAGGGGACGCGGGTTCGTGCCCCGGTCCGGGAAGATCCCACATGTCGCAGAGCGGCTGGGCCCGTGAGCCATGGCCGCTGAGCCTGTGCGTCCGGAGCCTGTGCTCCGCAATGGGAGAAGCCACAACAGTGAGAGGCCCGCGTACCGCAAAAAAAAAAAAAAAAATTCCATCTTCAACCCCTCTAGCTACATACCCATAGGCAAGTTAATTAACCTCTTTGTGGCTCAAGTTTCATTGCCTATAAAAAATAGCTAGTACAATAACTCCCTTTTAGGATGAAATACAGTTGATTAGATTAGCATGCATAAAGCATTTAGAAGAGTGCCTAGCACATGGTCAGTGGCATATCAATTACTATGATTTTTTTTTTTTATGGCTGTGTTGGGTCTTCGTTACTGTGAGAGGGCTTTCTCTAGTTGCAGCAAGTGGGGGCCACTCTTCATCACGGTGCGTGGGCCTCTCACTATCGCGGCCTCTCCCGTTGCGGAACACAGGCTCCAGACGTGCAGGCTCAGTAGTTGTGGCTCACGGGCCTAGTTGCTCCGCGGCATGTGGGATCCTCCCAGACCAGGGTTCGAACCCGTGTCCCCTGCATTGGCAGGCAGATTCTCAACCACTGCGCCACCAGGGAAGCCCCCCAATTACTATGATTTTATTCTTGATCACAGTGACAGCTGCCTTAGAATTACTTTTGTGTGTGTGCAGGACAAAGGCAATTAATAAATGTTTGAATGAATGAAGCAACAGATGAAGATCGTATTAAGGACTTGTTTTAAAAACCTGATTTTAATATTCATAATAAGTCATTCCCAATAGACTGAGCCCCAAACGTTGATTCTTTGGGGAAAGAATCCACCAACTTCTGAACCTCATACTCTGGGCATAACATCCCCAAAGAGCCTCCTTAACAGTCAGCAAAAAAACCTTACTGCATAATCTCTTCCCATGTAATCCGTTGAACAGTCTCAACTTGGTGGGAAATGGCTTTACTTTTTTCTCCACTCACTGCTTTTAAATACGCTCAGTTGGATCTCCATCTCTTGGTCCTTGTTTCAGACAGATCCTGTAGCTTCCAGATTCTTACAGGTGTGCCAAGAACACAACCCCATTACGTTCATGTACCTGCCGTGCAGGGACTAAAGGGGTCTGGTCCAGTCTAAAGCCAGTGCAATCTCATCTCCAATCCCAAGCCGCCCTCCAAATACCCCAGTCGGGCAGCCGGGTCGGGGAGACTGGCCTGTTCCCTCCCGTTTCCTCCCCATCCTCCCCCTTGTATTTCTGGCTTTTCCAGGGTCTGGGTTAAGGAAGATCAAATTAAAGGAAAGGCGTATTTTTTGTTTGCTTAAATTACTCTGCATTTTAGTTCTTCCTTGGTTAATACTGGCTGGCCATCAGTGACCTCTTTTGGGCTGACATCATAACTAGCACTTTCGTGATGTTCACGGGAAGCTTCTTTAGGAGTTTTGCAGGTACTCAACACTGCACAGTTCCCAGACAAAGGTGATCCAGGTTTTGGCTTACCTCTTGAAATTCTTCCTATCCCTAATGGTATACTCCTCCCATCCCAATCTAAGACTACAGTGTTCTCTTGCCACAGCAAGGTACCTTTGGGAGAGGTACTTTAAAGATAGCTCTGGGACTTCCCTGGTGGTCCAGTGGGTAAGACTCCACGCTCCCAATGCAGGGAGCCCGCGTTCAATCCCTGGTTGGGGAAGTAGATCCCGCGTGCATGCTGCAACTAAGAAGTCCGCATGCCACAACTAAAAAAAAAAAAAAAATCCCGTGTGCTGCAGTTAAGACCCGGCGCAGCCAAAATAAATTACATAAATAAATATTTTTTAAAAAGATAGCTTCTACCTTCCACAGTACTCTCAAGCCACAGGAAACTCAAAAACATCCTTTCCATGCCAAACGATGACAAGGCAGGCTACTACCCACTCATTTTGCTCTGTCATTATAGGTGCTCCATCTGCTGTCCTACCTTCAAAATTGCCCAGGTAAGAAGTAGGCCCCAGTCTCCATACATCAAGGAGCACCTTGATCTGTCTCTCCCAGGGAAGGCATAAGGGCGTCCACGTTTCAACAAGTCTCTAGCGGAGGAGAGAGCTGCCAATTTCCTCATATTCTAGGGACCCGCAGTATCACCTTGTAGCTTCCCTGCACCCTCTCAGTTGGTTTGAAGGAGGTGTTACCTTCTTTTACCTGAAGTGAGTGGGAAAATGCCACAGTCCTCCCCAGTTAAGCCAACCACTCTCTACCTTTGCGTATTCCTTGCTTCCCTCCATGGGAATGAGGTAAGGAGTAAAAGGGTGATCATCCCAGGACAAGGTCACAGGTTAGTAAGTTCACAAAGTATCTCCTGGCTTATATTACCTTTGTGCCAGGCATGGAATTGGGGCAACATCCCAAAATCAGCAAGGAAAGTATCTGAAATGTTCTATAAAGGAAAAGTAAAAGGGAAGGAGGGCAATTCTGTTCCGAGGTCATTAATACAGTATGAAAGATGGGCCAAAAACTCATATGGTAAATAGGAATGAAAATGTCTGTGAGCCCTACTTTTATCTACAGCAGATGTCAGCCTACCAAGAACAAACATTTGGGAAAATACTAAAGCAGTAAGTTATTTTATCTTGATATTAAAAATGCAGATGCAGTGAATAATTGATTAAAATTGTGTTTGATAGACTGAGCATCCTTTACTATATTATGAACATTCAGTTATGTGCACTGTTCTAGAATTTTAGAAAAGGGTCAACTCTTTACATAGTTACTTTTCTCTTCATTAAGTTAAATTAATATACAATTCTTGGATTTCATCCTTGGTCCTCAAGGCAAAAGTTCTTCATAATTAAAGCATTTTAATTTAGAGTTTATATATTCACCACTAAAACTTTGCTGTTCTCTACTTAATTGTGAAATTTCAAAACATTCATTGATAAGAGTTTTTGTCAGGTTGACCAGATAATCAGAATGATTTATAAGCAGCTTCTGATTTATACAAGCTTAACATATGATATATATATGGAGGAGAGACAGAAAGAGAGAGAGAGAGGTGCTCGGGGCCGGGAGAGAATTGTGAAGCCAAATGACATATGACCAGAGAACTCTTCTTCCTTCTGGAAATTCCATTCTCCTGTCTCTTCAACTTCCTACTGCCTAGAAACGCTCCTAACTATATCTTTTTTTTTTTTTTTTCTTTTCTTTCTTTTTGCGGTATGTGGGCCTCTCACTGTTGTGGCCTCTCCCGTTGCGGAGCACAGGCTCCGGATGCGCAGGCCCAGCGGCCATGGCTCACGGGCCCAGCCGCTCCGCGGCATATGGGATCCTCCCAGACCGGGGCACGAACCCGTATCCCCTGCATCGGCAGGCGGACTCTTAACCACTTGCGCCACCAGGGAGGCCCGTAACTATATCTTTATTCTGTTTTCACCTAGGAACTGTATCAATGAGATTCAGAACGGGTTCAAGATACCATCGTTTTTCTGTCAAGAGGCATTAAGAGAGGTAAATTTCCACTGCTGTAATTTATTCTTCTGCAGAGCGACACTCTCCTGCCCTTACAGAGTATCTCTATCCCTGATCCCACCCACTCTTCACTCCTTTTTAATTTCTGTTACAAAAATGTGGTCACAAGTATTCCTGCAGCTCAATATGAATCATATTTGAATTTTTCCATGGAAACATTGGTTTAGTTCAGTGCTGTTGGGACACCCAGAGACCAATGAGTCATTGGAGGGTTGGCCTGTGCATCCCACCACCTGCCATTGTTTCTATAGGAAATCGTGTCTGGAGTTCCAAACAATGGACGTGAAATGCTAAGTCAGAGACACCCTGCATTCTTTACAAATACCAGAAAGATCAAAGAGGGAAAAGCTCCTTATAAAGTTCAACCTTTTCAAATGAACAACATTGCCATCATGTGTCATATAGAAGTTACCTTCAGAATTCCCTATTTTATATAAAGTAGCAAACTTCCCCTTGAAATCAGTTCTTGGTCCAATGAAGAGTAAGATCTTCCTTCATGTCTTCTCCATGATCTGATAAGTTAATCTGCTCTATACTCATCTGTTCTTAACATCTTTACTTTTTCCATCTCCCCTAACATTTTCTGTTACATTTCTGCCTCAAATTCTAAAGTTCTAGTAACAAGCTAGTTGATAGTAGAACCACCTTCCTATTGTCTTTATCCCCCAACTTGACAAAATTTAGTTACCCTTAACCCTGCTACAGGCTAATGTTACCTGGATATTCTTACTTTTCCTCCATTCACCAGCAAGCTTCAGATGGAAGCCATGCTTAAAACTGCCCTACGGTCTAGGAATCCAAGAGCAAAGAGCTTAGTTTCAGCATCCATGATTTCATGACAGTTCGGGGAGGAATGGTAGAGGTTCTTGAAGTTTTCACCAGAGTGAGTAGAAATTTCTTGAGGTTGGAAACTCTTGAACAGAAGACTTTTTTTTTTACAAGTTTTGTTTATCAAAGTGATACATGCATATGGTCCAAGATGATACCACTTCTATAAGATTTGTTAAGTCTCAAAATATCCCTACTCCTCATTTCCCCATCCACAAAATGCTCACTTTCAGCTCTTTTAGCTGACTCTTGTTTTTTACCCCAAGAACATGCTTGAACGGCTATTGCTAGATTTTTTTTTCAGTTTTAGGCATTATCTATTAACTATGGAAGACAGGAATGTAGCTTTCTTTTCTCCTTCCAGCTCCCCAAAAGCAGCACACTCTCCATGCCCCAGTACTCTTAAAACAAAATTTTGATTAGATATTCAGTGGTTATATTATCATACCTATGTATGTAATTCAGCACTAAGCCATGTAATAAGCTATGATTGAAATTCCTTCCCTGCTCAAAATTTTACCTACCCTGAAGTAGGGTAGGTAAAATAATTATTTGGAGTTTTTCCCATTTGTTTAACTTTCTATGTACTTACCCCTAAGTCAACCTCAAATCTTTCCTTACCTGTCTAAACACCCTCCCATTGCATTTATTTACATTAGCTATTCTATCAGCTTCATCTTCTTAAAGAAATGTCTGCCTAAAATTCCAGCCTGTTCTAACCTCTGCCAGTTACTCTTGTTGCCTGATAAAGAGTTTCTATCTGGAGATTTCCATTTACTATCAAATGAATGGAGCTTGCTCCTCTCCTGAGTTGAATCTCCTGTTTCTTAGATACAATGTCTCTCTTTTTCTTGGTCCACGCCTTTGTTTTTTTTTGTTGTTGTTGTTTTTTCTTGTGGTATGCGGGCCTCTCACTGCTGTGGCCTCTCCCGCTGCGGAGCACAGGCCCCGGACGCACAGGCTTAGCGGCCATGGCTCATGGGCCCAGCCGCTCCGCGGCATGTGGGATCCTCCCGGACCGGGGCACGAACCTGCGTCCCCTGCATCAGCAGGCGGACTCTCAACCACTGCGCCACCAGGGAAGCCCCACACCTTTGTTTTAATGGAATACATCCTTCAGCAGCCTCCCAAGAAAGGGAGTAAATGTTTTAAGAAGATCCTTATACTTCACTGGCAATTCATCTGTCCTTACACTTCATTGGCAATTTGGCCGAGTATAGGTTTCTAGATTGGAAGTGATTTTCCCTTAGAATGTAGAAGTTACTGCTCCATTGTTCTTTGTCAGCATTGTTTTTCTGAAATCGGCGGCCATTCTAATTCCTGTTCCTTTTTATAAGATTGGTTCCCCGCCCGCACCCGCCAAAGGCTTGTGGGATCTTCTCTTTATCCCCAGTGTTCTGAAATATTATGATGGACCTTGGTGGAGATCAATTTTTAACAACTTTGCAGATTCCTCCCTCTGACTGCTTGATCCTATGTGCCTGCTTCCTCTCCCCACAGACATAATCCTGTAGGTTTATTCCTTGGAGAGGGTAATATAGGGGGTCTCTGGATTGGGGGACATCTTTTACCTAGTATATGCCTATTCATCTTTTAATCTCAGCTCAAGGGTCTTCCCCTTTGAGAGCATCCCCGGTTCAACCAGCCTGAGTCAGTCACTCCCTTTTTTGTGCCACTGTGGTGTCTCATATTTACCTCTATTATGGACCTTATAACACTGTATTGCACTGTCTGTTTCACTTACAAAAAATCAAAGTTAAGGATAATGTTTTATTTCACTATGAAATATTCTTCTGATCCACAAAAGGAAGTAAATTGATTTCTTACATATGCTAAGTGCTTTATATACTCCCATTAAATCCTTAAAATCCAATGAGAAATGCATTATAATTTCTATTTTACAGCTGAGGAAACCAAACCTTAGAGAGGTTATATTACTTCTACAGGACACACAGATAAGCAGCGGAGCTGGGATTCAACCCCAGGCCCACTTGTTTCCAACGTTAGCAGCCTGTCTTCTTTGCTCTTAAATGAATCAGTGTGTCCATCCTCCTTGCAGGTTCCTCCCCGTACCTCCTGTAGTGGTTTCTAGGGCTGCTGTAACAAATCACAACAAAGTTGGCGGCTGAAAACAACAGAAATTCATTCTCTCATAGTTCTGGATGCTAGAAGTCTGAAATCAAAGTGTTCCGCCATAGGCTCTAGGGACAATCTGTTCCTTGCTTCGTCCAGCTTCTGGTGGCTGGCTGGCAGCCTTGCTCGTGGCTGTACTGCTCTAATCTCTGCTCTACTTTCACATGGCCTTCTCTTCTCCATCAGTATCTCCCATAGGTATCTCGTGTAAGGACACTTGTTGTTGGGTTCAGGACCCCTCCAGATAATCCAGGATGATCTCATCTCGAAATTCCTAATTACATCTGCAAAGACCCTTTTTCCGAATAAGGTCACATTCACAGGTTCTATTATTGGGGGGACCACCATTCAATCCACCATACCTCCATCCTCTCTTACCCCTTTGAAAAGAAACAGCATTGTTTGGAAGAAAGACCTTGGCTTCGAAACAGATGGACTTGGATTCTAATTCTAGCTCTTCCTCCTGCTGGCTGTGTGATGTTTGGTCAGTAACTGAAAACCATGAGCCTTTCCCTCTTCTTTAAAATGGAAATATTTGTTTCACAGACTGATTTGAGGATTAAATGAAATAAATCACCTAACACACAGTGGATAGGAGTAACTGTTCATTCTCTCACGACCTTTATACATAACCCCTCTCAAAGGCCAAATCACAAACTGAGTGATACGTACTAGATTTTATTTAAAAATCACTGAAAAGACGTTCAGTTTTTAAACACAGCCATCGTTTGAACTCTGCACTTTTTGCTCTTAGCTAGTTTCCGTTTTCAATTTCCTTGGATCTGGTTCTGCTCTTAATATAGGTAAAAGTTGCATGGCTGCATGGTCAAGATATGAGTTTTAAAAGATTTTTGCATTTTTCTCAAAACTAATAAATATTTAAGGGATGTGTATTATGTGCCAGTTTATAAATCTCAAAAATGTGTTGTTTTATGAGATATACCTCATCCTTGTAATCCAAAATAGCATTGTCTAACCAACTCTAGTCACCACATTTAATACTAGACTACTTTTGGCTATTTCCAAAACCAGAATTTATCCTCAAGGAATGAATATTTGATACTCCTGAGTACATTTTTTTTAAATGTGATAAGCAGCATAGTTGGGTGGAAAGAATAACAAAACATAAATCAGAAGAGCTTGCTTCTAAATCCCAATGTGTTGGGCTGCCCTGGTGGCGCAGTGGTTAAGAACCCGCCTACCAATGCAGGGGACACGGGTTCGAGCCCTGGTCTGGGAGGATCCCACATGCCACGGAGCAACTAAGCCCGTGCGCCACAACTACTGAAGCCCGCGCACCTAGAGCCCATGCTCCGCAACAAGAGAAGCCACCATGATGAGAAGCCCGTGCACGGCAACTAGAGAAAGCCATGCACAGCAACGAAGATACAACACAGCCAAAAAAAATTAAAAATAAAAATAAAATAAATGTATATTAAAAAAAATTCAATGTGTTATTACCAACTATGTGACCTAAGGGAAGTCATATAATCTCGCTGAACCCATTTTTTCTTCTACAAAGAATGATGCAGATACCTGCCTTGTTAACTTTTAGAGCTGTTGTTAATACATGCTCCACGTAAAAAATATACAAACCCTGGACTGGGCTAGAAATACGAAGTTGAATGTGAGGAACATAGACCCTGACCCTCCCTAGTGGACAGAATCAAAATAAAATTATATCTGTGAAAGCATCTAAAAATGTTTTTAAAGTTATATATGTTACTGGACCCCTCATGTTCCCAGTAATGATGGTCATCCTAGAATCATGGGATAATACAGAACCCAATCTTAAGCCTCTTTATTTATGATTAATCATGGGAGTAGGTAATACAACAGCACCTGCCCAGATTAAAGGGGTAAGCTCCTAAAAGTTAATAAGGGCTAAATCTCACAATCCATTGCAACAGCTTTCAGAATTCTCTTCCAGTTCTGCAGTTCGCTCCCCTATTACATGCCCTGTATGACCCTTAAAAATTCTTATCATAGTTTGTAAGGGACCATCTAGAGCATCAGACTGAAGATGTTGCCCTCCTACCAGACCCCAGAGTTATCTGGTGGTCTGGTGGGCCCCTGCAGCACGCAGTGCTGGCCCAAGAGCATGTGAAACCCTCCTCCAGGTCAGACTGCAGCCTTGTGAATACTTATTAGCCGAGTGTCCTCTGTACACTCCTGCATTAATACTATAAATAGATTACACAGTCTTACGTAGCGATTAAAGGAAAGCTAAGTGTAACTATAACCTTTCCATTAGCACAAAGGCAAACTACAACACATGTTAAGAAAGGCAGGACACTAAAAGTGGGATACACCCAAATAAGACACTGCTCTGGAGTACTGAAAAGAGAGAAATGCAGACCAAACAATGAGGCAGCTTTGAGATTATGCCCTGCTAACCGTAAATATATTTGCTCCATTTTAAGGTCTCTTCAATACCATGAAAATATAAAGCATAGTCCATGTATCATGAGCAAGACTCAACACGCAGCTAACTCCATTTCCCAGCCTTCCTTGTGGTCAGGAACAGCCTCGTGATGGGTTTCTGGTCAATGGAATGTGAGCAGAAGGTAAGTGTGTCACTTCCAGGCCTGGCCCACGGGCATCCTGCTGGCTGGCTGGAGGGAAGATACCCTTGGATGCCTTGTGGGGAAGATGGTAGAGTCTCCAACAGTCTGTTCGAATTACCCAGTGGAAGAGGGACACTTGACTCATTTGCTTACCCTTCCAGTACCATCGTGGGAACAGGAAAAAAGACTTCTACTACATGTGAGCCTTCATAACATTTTGGAAATTAAGACACTCTAAATAAAGATTCCAACAGAAATTCCTTTAAAAAAAAAAACAGAGCATGTGTTTTGAAAATACTGTGAGTCACACGACTGTCACTGAAGTTCTTGGGAGGACACAGAGTTGTAGTTACCAGTGCAGGCTTTGCAATCAGACAGGCCTGAGTTTGAGTCCACGTTTACCACTAGGGAGATTCCTGGTATTGATTGGGTTACACTAAGTCTCAGTACTTTTTTAATGTACAATATTTGGGATATTAATAGGGTCTATTTCATAGTATTGCTGTTTATCACAGTGCCTGGCACATAATAAGTGTTCAAGAAAAGTTGTCTTGGGGCTTCCCTGGTGGCGCAGTGGTTGAGAGTCCGCCTGCCGATGCAGGGGACACGGGTTCGTGCCCTGGTCCGGGAAGATCCCACATGCCACGGAGCGGCTGGGCCCGTGAGCCATGGCCGCTGGGCCTGCGCATCTGGAGCCTGTGCTCCGCAACGGGAGAGGCCACAACAGTGAGAGGCCCACATGCCGCAAAAAAAAAAAAAAAAAAAAAAAAAAAAAGTTGTCTTATTATTGAGTGTATATCGTTCCAGGTAATTTTAAAAATTAAACCATTAATAGTCATTAGGGCTGTTATGGAGTCACTTAGGTTCTCCTTCCAGACAAAGGGTAGATTATACTTCCCTTCCCGCCTCTCAGAGTTATATGTGTTCATATGATAAATTTTGACCAGTGAAATTGACATATATCACTTCTAGTGGAAGGTTTTTAAAATAAATTTATTTATTTATTTATTTATTTATTTATTTATTTATTTATTTGGTTGCCTTGGGTTTTCATTGCTGCGCACAGGCTTTCTCTAGTTGCAGTGAGCGGGGGCCACTCCTCGCCACGGTGCGCAGTCTTCTCATTGCAGTGGCTTCTCTTGCTGCGGAGCACGGGCTCTAGGCGCGCGGGCTTCAGCAGTTGTGGCACGCGGGCTCTAGAGTGCAGGCTCAGTAGTTGTGGCACACGGGCTTACTTGCTCTGCAGCATGTGGGATCTTCCTGGACCAGGGCTCCAACCCGTGTGCCCTGCATTGGCGGGTGGATTCTCAACCACTGCGCCACCACGGAAGTCCCAGGCGGAAGTTTTAAGAGTCAGCATTTAAAGTGCTACCTCTGTTTTCTGCCGCACCACTGGCAATTACCCAGCTAGTGGCTGCTCTGTCAGCTTGGGTCCTAGAGCCAGCCCGTAATGTAGCAGGGCCAAGAAATAAATTCTTGTTATTTTAAGCAACTAGAGTTGCTGGAGTTTTTTATTACCAGCCCCTTCTGACCTATATAGGAACAAATGTTCATATGGGTAAGTTACTTTTAAAAATAGTTTCATTGTTTTATAGCAACCTCTAATCATAATATCTGCCAATTGCAGAGTGTTCACAATATTCCAGGAACTGCTATATGCTTTACATGTGTTTACTCATCCATGTCCACAATAACCCAGTGAGATATCTACACTGTTCTTACCCCCACTTAGTAGGGTCAGAATAAGTACCTGGCCCAAGGTGACATATCTGGTATAGACTAGAAACCAGTTTCAAGCCAGTCCATCTGACTCTCGATGCTCTCCTTGTGTCCCGTTACCTCCTGCAGGGAATGCTGTGGTGACCTCCCAGGTCCCTGCTTTAGGACCGAGGCTCTGGCTTCATCAGTTGTCAGAAGCACTGACCGCTGGTGGGCTGGCTCCGGACACCCTGGAAATCTCCCTCAGGCAGAGAGCTGCCTCCCCCAAGTGGGCCCCTCCCTGAAGGACCGGCAGAATCTGCTGCCTTGGCATTGAAGTACAATCTCCCTTTGCCTTTTTCTACTTCCCTCACTTCCACTGTTCCCCAAAGCATTCCCAAATAAATTTCCTTCACATAAATCTCATCATCTCAGAGTATGTTTCCCAGGAAACCAGAACAACAATACCTCCCTATTTAGTCCTACATGTGTCCTGAAACATACACAGACTACATTTTAACTCCATGCACAATTAATTGCCAAATGACTGTCACAGCCCATGTGAGTTCAGGGAAAATAAAGACAATCAGGCTGTCTGGAGAGAACTGGAATGATGAAACTTCTCACAAGTGAACGGAGGCATAAGACTTTTCTACTTTCTCCATTGAATTCAGTACACTGCATTTCTCAGAAACGTCACCTGTGGTTATTAGATCCAGAAAAATGTCAAAAAAAAGAACCACATATTTGTATATAACAAATGATAGTTGGTCTGTATTATGACATTTATTCGTACCTGTAAGCAGACATGGGAAATTGTCTCAAGATTACGTAACTCATGAGCTGGTGCATCTCTTTCATGAAGACAGATGACTCAGGAGACTAGAAGCCATGGATCTCTGTTGTACCAGATATTACATATCGCTGTGTTTTACTTATACATAAGAATACTATTGAGAACTGATGTCTTAAATTGATTTTGATTTCTAAGAAATGATCAGTAGAACCTAAAATTTACTCCACACCCCATCAGCTCTCTCTTGCCCATCTTATCTTACTTGACATCTAATTCCAATAAAATTTAAAGACAGCCGAAGTATTACTTCTGGTGTATTTCTTTTACCATAATTGAGTATTTCTCACAATTTAAGCTCTATCCCATTATAAACTGTCTATATTTACATGTTGTAAAACTTGAAATACACATGAAGTTCACAGGTGTAGTAACAAACAGGCCAAGTTATAAAACCAAGAGTCTGAATGAATCTATGTAATTTAAGATAAACATTATTACCTATTTTACCTTGGTATAAGCATATCTTGTGTACTGTACATTCTGCTTATATATCTTCAATACATATTAATATAGGTCAACAGCTAATGTTATATAGAGTTCAGGAGAAGGTAGATTATTATATTTCCTTCTTTATGGACTGATTATCTTAATCTGCTCAGGCTGCTATAACAAATAACAGACTGGGTGGCTTAAACAATAGAAATTCATTTCTCACAATTCTGGAGGCTGGAAGTCCAAGATCAGGGTGCCAACATGGTTAGATTCCTGGTTTGCAGACAGCCATCTTCTCCTTGGACCCTTACATGGTGGACAGAGAGAGAAAAAGAAAAAGCAAACTCTTTAGTGTCCCATCTAAAAAAGTGTTAATCCCATCATGAGGGCTCTACCCGCATGACCTAACTTCTTCCCAAAGGCTCCATCTCCAAATACCATTACGTTGGTATTAGGGCTTCAACACAGGAATTTAGGGGGGGAAACAAATATTCAATTCCTATTTTTCACCTAACCAAAGAACTATGATTTCATCAATAAAAACTTAAAATTGAGTAGCTTATATTGCCCATAGAATTTTGAAAGCGTTTAAATCAATGTGGAGTTTGCATTTACAAAACAGGTAACAAAGCACTTTGTTACCATCATTTCGAAATGTAAATAAGAAGTATATTCCTTATTGGCTGCTTTAATTTTACTGAATGTACATTAAATTATGTTAATGCTTCAAGGGGAAAAAAATTTTGCATTCTTATTACTTACCCATTGAACAATTGCTTTATTTTCACAGAATTACAGATAGGAATACAAAATATGCACCCTGTAAATTAGGGTACTACTTGAGAGTAGCCTCTTGGAGTAACCAAGGAAAGAATAGCCAGAAAGGGTGGAAATGTTAAATTATAGGATATTTTCAGAGAAATACAATCTTTGAAAAAATTGCAAGTGCCTGAGACGATTCAAACTAATCAAAGAACTACCATCATACTAGTGGTTCTCATGAGATTTGGTTTAATGCCTAGAAAAGAATTATCTAAAATTAGCATATCAATTATTTGGAGGTAAACAGTTGCTTTTTCTCCGTCTTGAGGGTGTTCAAAAACAATCTGTTTACTGAAATAATTTATAAATCTCCTCCCAGCAATTTTATTTTATAAATTAACTTGGACATATGAAAGCAAAGCTTGCTATATACTCCCCTCCCAAGTGCCTTCCATTTAGCTAAGCCACAGCCCCGTACATTTGTGGTATCAACTGCTAGCCTTCCGCCTCATCTTGGTTATCTGAAAAGCATACAGTACGCTTTTTCATTCAGTGAATGCTTCTTTCATCAAAATAAATTTTGGCATTAAAATACCTAAACATCCATATCAAAATATTTAGTTTAAAGCAAGGTCTGAAAAGGCCATCTGTCTAAATATAATAAGATATTTTCCTGACTATACATCTTATGAATAATTCTTTGATCCAATCTTGGCATTGATGGGATAGAGTCATTCAAATGCGGTGTGGACTCCTAAGAGGGAGAACATCTTAAAACTTGTCCTTGACTCTCAACCAGGCACATCCACCAGCAACAATCCCTGAGACAGAACTAGTGAAAGAAAGAATAACCATCATGACTCTAGAAAGTATTTTTGGTTAAGAGGATATACTAAACAGAAACATGATTTCTATTTTCAAAAGAGTTACAAAATAGTTTCCTCTCCAAATAGTTATTAATAGTATTAAACTTCATCAAATTCCTTTTCAAATGATTACAAATTCTCAATAAAAAATGGGCAAATCTTAAAGATTTTATTGAAGTACATAGTTTAGAAAACAAGCCAATTATCAGCTGGGTATATATTACTTCATATGAATAAATGACTGAATGATTTTTTTTTTCAGCCGTGCTGCGCAGCATGAGAGATCTTAGCTCCCCGACCAGGGATCAAACCCATGCCCCCTGCAGTGGAAGTGCGGAGTCCTAACCACTGGACCGCCAGGGAAGTCCCTACATAATTATTAAAGAGAATGATATGGCATAGTGGTTCTGAACTTGGGCTCTGGAGCCAGAATATCTGAAATCAAATCTTGACTTCAGCACTTCCTAGCTGTGTGACATTGCCATTAGGTAAATGAGCCATTAACCTAACTTCCTGTGCCTCAGTTTCCTCACCTAATAAATGGAGAAGTTCATAATTATACCTACCTCGTAGAATTATTATGAAGATTAAATGTATTAATACATATAAAGCAGGTAGAACAATGCTTAGCACATGGTAATTTCTCAAAAAGCATTAGCTACCCAGTGTTGCCAGTTAGTTTTTCCAGGCAGAAATTGACATAAATTCCCCCAATTTTGTGTCCTGATTTAGATATTCATGTAATCCATTATGTGTACGTATAATGTTTTTAAAGCTTCCTGCCATTGAAAAATGTGTATATAACATCTGGACATCAAAAAACATGAGGTGACTTTGTTAAACGCTTGGTATTGTAGAGAACTGTGACCTACTTACTTCTGGTCTGTGAATAGCCCAGCCTTTCATACCTGAAGTTTAGAACATAAGAAACACCACACTGAGCTGCACCCCCAGCTGTGGCTGCTCATCGTTCTCTCTTTGACAGTGGTACCCAGAAGAAGGCTCCAGGGATAATATGGCTGCCCTCCCATATAACCAAACAAAAGCATTCAGGAATGGACACCAACAACCTTGTATACCTTCCCTGCGACCCATCAAGAATCTGTCATTCCTGGGACTTCCCCGGTGGCACAGTGGTTAAGAATCCTCCTGCCAATGGAGGGGACACGGGTTTGATCCCTGGTCCAGAAAGATCCCGCATGCCACGGAGCAACTGAGCCCATGCGCCACAACTACTGAGCCCGCATGCCACAACTACTGAAAGCCCGTGTGCCTAGAGCCTGTGCTCTGCAACAAGACAAGCCACCGCAGTGAGAAGCCTGCGCACCGCAACCAAGAGTAGCCCTCGCTCACCGCAACTAGAGAAAGCCCGTGCGCAGCAACGAAGACCCAATGCAGCCAAAACTTAAATAAATAAATAAATAAATAAATAAAATAAAAAAGAATCCCCGTCATTCCTTAATTTATGCCAATCCTTCTTAAATCATGTGCCAGTTTTAATCTATTCCACTCTAGGAGGATGGCAAGCTAAATACGTGTCTACTTTCTTTTTTATATTCATCCTGAAAACTACACTTTTAATCCTCACTAAAAGATTTTGTTCTAGAATTCCACAATAAGTAAATAAATGTTAAAGTGATAAGAAGTGTCATATACCTAGCATATGAGTTGAAAGCCATTCTGGATATTTTGAACTTAATTTCTAGAGAACTTTATTAATATGATAAAACCTGTAGGGGTGTTTTGTTTTTGTTTTCATTTTTCTGAAAACCCAGTTATGCTCATGATTCTCCTTATTCAGATCAATGAATTTTTCATCTGGCCAATGAAAATGCTAAGACAATTGCAGTTCATTATAAGAGAAGCAATGGATCTTTCCTGAGCATAGTTTCTTATTTTATTTGCTATAAATTGTCTATTTGTACATCAATATACGATGATTAGTTTTATGTTTCTGCCCTTGAGAGATGTTATATAATTAAGCATATAAAATGACTTATTTTTACTTCCTTAAGATGTATGATAATTAGATCCATAAACTTTAATTTTAAAGACTTAGTTTCATTTAACATGGGTCCAAGTATTCCTGTAAGTAAATCACGCTGGGAGACATTAAGTGTTCAATACCTAGAGCTGTACTTTATACAGCAATGGAGGAGAGTTGGTAATACATGTCCCTTAAATTTAAAGGTGTGCTTTTCTTTTATATTTGCAATATTCCTTATTATATAAAATAAAATAAGCAACCCATCCTCCACAATTTTTTCTTTAAATGTACAAATCAAATAAATAGAGCTTTAATAACTACTATTTATAAAGAGCACTGTCAGGCCCTAAAATTTTTGTTTTTCAAAATCTTGTCCTGAAGTTAACATCACAAAAGGTATGACCCTGAAATTATACCCCTAAGAATTTACCCAAGATAAATAAAAATATATTTCCACACAAACACTTGCATGTGAATATTCATGGCAGCATTATTTTTATTAAACAGAAAGCAGAAACAATCCAGTCTGTCAACTAGTGAACTGTCAAACAAAATGGGATCTATCCATACAAGAGCATGTTATTCAGCAATAAAGAGGAATGAAGTGCTGATATATGCTACAATGTGGATAAGCCTCAAAAATATTATGCTAAGTGAAAAAAGCCATGTGCAAAAGACCATATATTACGTGATTCTATTTACAAGAAATGCACAGAAAAGGGAAATCTATGAGACAGAAAGTAGATCAGTGAGTGGCTGTCTGGAGCAGAAGGTGAGAATGACAAGGGTTGAGTGCAAATGGGCACAAGGGATCTTTACAGGGCGTTGGAAATAATCTGAAAGGGAATTATAATAATGGTTGTTTAAGTCTATACATTTACTAAAAAATCATTAAATTATGCAGTTTAAACAAGTAAATTTATGCTATATAAATTACACCTCAAGAAAGCTGTTTAAAGAAAACAAGATAACGTGGAACATCTGAAAATGTAGAAGGGTCTGGCTGACTTTTGTTTCCAACAACATATGCACAGATAGGCTTCAAAACTGCCCCCAAGGGCAGTGCATAGGTTACTTTCAGTTACACACTTGATTGAGCAGGAAAAAATGCACATGGACTTCAAGTCCGTGATGTCCCAGTACTGCTGTGTTCTCTAATACTGTGATAAGAATCACTTATAGAAGTCCAATCTCAGGAAATAGCTCTCTCTACCAGTTCTCACCAGTTGGTATTCTCCCAAATACCAACATACCAATCTCTCAAGTTAGTATAATAAACCAAGTTAGTCTGACACAGGTACAAACCAACCTTCCTTCCTTTATTCTTTTAATCTTTCCTTCCTTCCTTTCTTCCTTCCTATCATTCTTCCTTTCTTCTTTGCTTCTGTGAATATTTATTGAACACTTCTAGATTTCAGACACTTTCTATACCATGCTCCTCAAAAATTTTCCAGGCTCCACCCATTGCTCAGTTCCAAAGTCACTCTTACATTTTTAGGTATTTGTTGTGGCACCACCCCATTCCTGGTACCAAAATCGGTATTCATCATTTACTTATCTATTACCATAAACTTAGTACCTTAAAAAAACACATTTATTATCTCACAGTTTCTGTGGATCAGGAGTCTGAGCACAGCTTAGCTGGGTAGTCTGCAAGGCTATGGTAGCTGCATCTGGAGTTTGCATGGAGAAGGATCCACTTCCTCGCTCACACGACTGTTAGTGGTATTCAGTACCTTGCGGGTTGCCAGACTGGGGGCCGACGGTTCTTGCGATATGGACTCCTTACAACATAGCAGCTTGCTCCTTCAAAGTGAACAGGACGGAGAGCGAGTCTCCTCACAAGAGAGGCATCACAATCTTGTGTTGCAAACGCACATGCACATCATCACATATATTCCATCACCTTTGCCATATTCTGTTGGTTAGAAACAAGTCATGGGTTGTGCCCACACTCAAGGGGAGGAGAGTTGGTACACCTGGTGAATATCAAGAGTTGGAAATCATGGGATGACCCTAGAATGTGTCCTCCATATATGAGAACAAGGCTACCCTATGAACAGGTGAAACTTTAACCAGAATCTACTCTCTGTTTTTTCTCAACCCTCAACCCTAGGGGTTTAGCATGTTATTTAAAGTTTCTCAAATCAGTTTCCATTTTTGTGAGGTAACTCTTCCTCCCATTTTCACCTCACAGATGCCTCAAGGAGGGTGATAAGAGGAGTAGAAAACGCAATACATTTTGGAGATTAAGAATGACCAAAAAATCACAGACTATAATTCAGGGATTTGAGCCCAATAAAAATGGGGAAGAAATTCACCAGGATGAAGCAGGTATAAAAAAAAAATGGGTTAATGACATGTATAGGCAAAAGTGCCCTATTGGTTTTCCTTATTGTTAAAATGAATTCAACTGAAGAGAAAATTCTTAAGATTGGCAATAAGGATATATATATTTAATTATCTTAGAAATTTGTTTTTTAAAAAATGCTTAGAATTAGTAAAATTATAAACAATAAAATAGATGTCAATGATGCCTATATACTTATACGTTCAGTATTTTATTATTCATATCTTTTTATACTGCCTGAGGAAAAATGTTTTAATTAAACAATTTCCAACAACAATTGGGATAATGCAGCAACATCAAGTATGATTTAAATCTACATACCACTGCATTAAATAGCGATGACTTTAGCATGACATTTTGCTGTTAACTATTAAGTTAAATTGCTTCTTAGTGTCCTTTCTAATGTCAAAAATATTAAATACCATGGGATAAATTTGCTTGAGTTTGGTTTTAAAACTTATTTGCCAAACTTAAATAATAACGGTGTCCCATACACCATTCTAATTGCTCTACATGTATCAGCTCATTTAATTCTCACAAGAACTAGAAAAGGGACATGCTATTTAATTGCCATTTTTCAGATGAGGTTACCACACACTGAGAGATTAAGGAACTTGATCAGTTTCACACAGGTAAGTGATAGAGCTTGGATTCAAACCCAGGCATTCATCTCCAAGTCCATGCTCTTATCCATGACACAGCTGTCTCTTAATGGAGGTATGTAAGAATAGATAAATATTTGACTTACATTAGGAAGATTAAAAGTCTAAATATTCAAATAGTTTTCTATATCACATCAGTTTTTAATGAATGGGTGGACCAGGGAACAACTGCAGTAATTTACTTAAATAAGCCAGAAAAACAATATAAAGTATTACGTACCTAAGTTGCAGACATTGAGAAAAGGTTGCTTAAATTGAGAATCATAAATGACAGTCCTAGAGGAGACTTTATGAAGGAAAAATAATAGCTAAGATGACTTTGCTCTTGGGAAGAGGAGAGAATCCTCCCACACAAAGGAAAGGTAATTATCTAGTTAAAAAATTTTAATACCAGGACTTGACTTAAGGAGACTCAAAGAAATAGACAACTGAAGCATTACATTTAAAAAATGGACATTTTAAATTACCTCTCTTAAAATGGGGTTGTACTGGGACTTCCCTGGTGGCACAGTGGTTAAGAATCCGCCTGCCAATGCAGGGGACACAGGTTCAATCCCTGGTCTGGGAAGGTCCCACATGCCGCAGAACAACTAAGCCCGTATGCCACAACTACTGAGCCTGCACTCTAGAGCCCATGAGCCACAACTACTGAAGCCTGCGTGCTCTAGGGCCCATGCTCCAGAGCCCATGCTCCACAGCAAGAGAAGCCACCGCATGGGAAGCCCACACACCACAACGAAGAGTAGCCCAGCTCGCCACAACTAGAGAAAGCCTGTGCGCACCAATGAAGACCCAATGCAGCAAAAAATAAATTAAATAAATAAATAAATTTATTTTAAAAAAAAAAAACAAAAATGGGTTGTATTATTCAAATTTAACTAAGAGTAAAATAAAAATTTTCTTTAATCTTGTTATGTTCTCCCCATTTCCATCAATAACTTCAGAAAAAAATTATGTGGAAGCAATGCCAATGACAGCTTCTATAACCTATAAAAATATCACAGGTCATTTTACCTCGTGCTGTTGTGGATATGCTCCATATTCTGCTACAACACGTTACTCTTCTTGTGCCTCAATTTCTCAGTCTTCTTATATCCATGAGATTGTTTCAAAAACCTACAACATGTTCAGTGTGAACTTTAAACACCTGGAGAGAAAGCCACTTGCTACGTGTAAGGAATCTAACCCATCTGCACACATAACCCCCCACATATAAAAAAGGAAAAGAAGAAAGAGAGAAAGAAAACGAAGGAAAGGAAACCAAGAAAGCAACCCAGCAGCAGTTTCTCTCTCTGTAAGGATACAAGTTGTCAACTTGACAATGTAGTAAGTTATCACTTCAGAGATACTGAGAGTAACTTCAGGAATATTTTTGTGAGGCATCTTATAACTGCCCAAAATGGCAAAACAAGAAAGCCCAACAAGGATGAAAGTCATTTAAATCAAATGTCCCTGGTTGGGGGGAGGGACAAATTGGGAGTTTGGGACTGACATACACACACTACTATACTTAAAATGGATAACCAACGAGGACCTACTGTAGAGCACAGGGAACTCTGCTCAATATTCTGTAACAACCTAAATGGGAAAAGAATTTGAAAAAGAATAGATACATGTATATGTATAACTGAGTCACTTTGCCCGGACACCTGAAACTAACACAACATTGTTAATCAACTCTAATATAAAATAAAAATTAAAAATAAATAAGTGTCCCTAAACCTTCTAGCCTCCTTCACAGAATCTGCTTTAGGTTCCTTTAGGTTCAATCCCCATTTCAGGGGATTGAAAATGGTGAAATCCCCATTTCACCCACTACGGTAAGTCCAATGTCCTACTGTTGCTGAGGATTCTCAGGGCAGAGCAGAATGGAAGCTGGAGGAGAAGTAAAATCTCTCCTACCTCCCCCTTTAAATTACAGCTGCTGCTTAATTGGGATGCTACTCACCGTCTAACCTTCTGTGGTTGCTACCTCCCCTTTCCTCACTATTTTACCCCACCTGAGACATCACCCCTTCCCTCATTACCCATGTTAAAACCAACCCAAGGACATTACATGTAAAATTTTACCTAAAGATTTACTGATAAAAAATAATAATTATAACATAGAACAGGGAACAACTTCAAATTTTATGTCAGACTTTACTGTTCCAAACAATTCACCTTCAGTCCTGACCACAGGAATCTCTTCATAACAAATCCAACCCCACTTAGACTTTGCTTCCATTCTGCTAAGACCCTCCTCTCATGAGAACTTTATTCTCTTTTTTTTCCAGTTCCAGTGACAACCAACCAAAGAGCACATATTTTTAAAATGTGGTTGTCTCTAAGTCATCAAAGGTCAAATTCTTAGTCAGGCCTCCAACCCCCATCAATTTTTGCAAATAGAGTATTTGGAGAGGACAAAGTAGTGGGCTCGCGCTCACATGAAAATGTATTTCCTTTCCTCTTCAAAACAAATGCAGGCTATGCGGATGTTTTTCTTTATGTTAGGATGTAGGTGTTTGTGAATCTTGGAGCAACTCTCCAGACATGCACATGTGCGCGCATGCACACACACACATACGCACACAATATCCTATAGTGGGAAAAACCTTCCTTCTGGAGAAATAAGCACAGGATTTGGCAAAAGGTAGATCTGGGTTCAAATCCTGACTTTGTCACTTAATAGCTTATATATATGGCCTTGTTCAAACTCCTAATAACATTGAATCTCAGGTCCAATAACACCTCCCTCATGCTGTCGTTCTGAAGATTATAGTAGACAATGCATGACAAGTGACTTACCTAAGAAATTTGAGCAATAAATATTAGTCATCCCTCCTTTCCGCCTGGAGGAAAATGGGGAGCCCACAGACGTCTGTGATTCCTTGCCTAATCTTTCTTCCATGACTACAGTGACATATAACCTGATGATATCTAAGGAAGCAGCTTTAGCTTTTAGGAGAAAAAGTATTAAATGTGTGGCACATTTGTATTATTTTCAAGGTGATCTTCCTTTCTTCTATATTTTTTTTTCAAAAAGTTTCTTTCATCAATCTTGTTGCAAAATAGTATCAGAAATTTCTTAGTAATCCTAAACCTTGCTTTTGAAAATATTTTGCCTCATTTCACAGGCTAGATATCAATTTTCAAAAATCCTGAAATTCATAAATGTTTGCAAATATGAATCCAAAATTTTTTGTAATGTATGATCATCGAACTAGGACCTATTTGTGTTATTCATTTTTGCCAAACTACTAACTCTCACATTCCAAATATGAGTTACAGCGTTCTTCTGAAACACCTACAGAAAGAATGCTGACACCTCATGGCCTCTATTGGCTTGGTTCTGCGCTGTGCTTTGCCAAGAGAAGCTGCTCTAGAGGCTGCTTTTATGGACATTTTAAAGCGTTCACACTTTGTCTTAGCCAAGAATTATGATCTAAATGTGCCAACTGGAATGGTCCAAAGATTCCAGAAAATTCAGTAAATAAAATACAAACCCAAAAGGGTTCACAGATGTTTAATATCAAATATAAAATAATTATAGCTGATACTAATACTTTTAGTTAAACAAAGAATTCTATTTAAAACTTCAATAGAGCACTGGTTATATAACTTATAATACATGCAAATAAAATAATGTTTTGCAGCAATTTAAAAAAGAGTTAGAAATATAAAAGCTAACAAATACCTTCAAGATATGCTTATGAAAAAAGAAAGGTCAAAACAGTGGGTATAATACTCTTCTGTAAATTTTCCAAAAGTTAGATAGATATATAAACGGAAAGGGAGAATTTTATATTGTTTGAAATTTAACCTCGTGCCAATATTTTTAAAGAAAATAAAAATTTGTCAGAACTGAACCATCAGAGTTACAGATATTGTAACATCATAAATCGAAAGGGATTTCTCATACTGACAACTAAGAGTAATGAGGAATCGGATACTTTGTGAAAATTATTGATTCAGTAATTCTCAAAAAGAGTTTTTATAGTTAATATAAGGAAGAATTGCCAAAAAAAGAAAGAAACATCAAGAGTTTAGATTTAAATTATATAATTCTCATAATTATCACCAATCAAACTACACAGGAACAAACTAAAATTTTTCTTATTTAAATATTTAATATTTTCCAGAAAGAAAAGCTTCAATATTTTCATTGATTTTACAGTGTAAACAAAATTTTCTTGACACTTCAAAAGTTTAAAATGTTCTACCTTCTCTTCTGCTAAGGAGGAAGAACTCTTCCCATATCACTAGAAATCATGAACAACGATCAGTAAAAAACATCCAGATCTCTACAAAAGAGCTGCTGATAATGAACATGGAACAATTATAAATCAAGATAACTTGATAGGTGATTATAGAAAGCTTTAAGATTTCCATGTTTATTGTAATCATCCCCTTTCGATCATACCCTTTATTTATTTATTTACTTACTTACTCATGTTCAACAAAAAGTAAACTAGAGTACCTGACCTCTGGTGAGAGAGAAAATAAACATCTATCTAAACTAAAGCCAGGGACTGAGAAATGAAGTCAAAAAATTAAAAAGGGTGCAATATATACAAATATCAAATCATTGTGTTCTACACTTGAAACTATTATGTTACATGTCAATTATATCTCAATGAAAAATACCAAAAATTGGAAAAGAGTAAGGGAATTGCTTCTACTTCTAGTAAGAGGGGACCAGATTTACCCTTCAATCTCCAACTTGAAATAACAACAACAACAAAAGACAAAATACACAGAACAATGGTTTTCAAGATACTAGACATCAGGCAATGACAGACAGTGATCTTAGAGAGATAAGAAGCAAACCAGTTAATTCATCTGATTGTCCCAGATATATTGCCTTGTGGGAACTTCCAAGCCACAGAATAGAGAGGAGGAACACAAGCAGAGCCTGGTTGACAACCTGTGTAGAGATGGAGCTGAGGATCTAAGGATATTAAGATGGCTCGAGTTTGCAGGAAAGAGTACTGGAGAACAAAATGCTGAACAGAGAGAGAGAGCCAGGAGGTCTGCAGAGGGTGCTCCCTGAGTACTGATCAGCATACCTGGAAGGAAACTGCTGGGTCCAGAGAAAAGAGCCAACCAAATGGATTAGAGAAAATAGGGCCCACATGCATGACAGTGCTGGCACTAGTGCGCGCGCCCACCAGCCACACTTGAAAACCTCTTAATTCATGGAGCACTGGGTAGAGTTCACAGAAGGATTTTGCCTCATTGGTGAGAAATAAATAGCCCTAGATTAAATGCTATGCTGGTCCTGCATTACAAATCTTCAAAGCAAGTTACAAAAAGATCAGACTCTTTCCAAGTAATTTAACTCCGGGCCACAACAAAGCTCAAGAATACTGACAAGAATATAAAAATGTTCAGTACCCAACAGTATAAAATTACAACGTCTAACATCCAATCAAAGACTACTAGTTATGCAAAGCATCAGGAAAATATGAATCATGATGATAAGAAAATCACTCAAAGTCAACCCAGAACTGTCCCAGATGTTAGAATTAGCAGGCAAGAATATTAAAATTGGTACTGTAACTATATTTCACACATATCAAAAGTAGAGACAAAGAGGATATAAAAATAACCCAAATCAAACTTCTAAATGAAAAACAGTGTCTAAGATGAAATAAACACTAGATGGGATTCATAGCATATTAGACATTGCAGAAGAAAAAATTAGTGAACTTAAATATATCACAGTAGAAACTATCCAAAATGGAAAATACAGAGAAGAAAATAATGTTTAAAAAAAGTTGCAAGACAACTTAAGTGCTAATATGCATAGGACTGAATTGTCTAAAGGTGTGAAGAGAATGCACAGGACACAAAAAATAATGACTGAAAATTTTTTGAAGTTAATGAAAATCACAATCCTACAAATTCAAGAGCCTCAATGAACTATAAGTACAAGAAACATGAAGAAAACACACAAAAGCACATTGTAATCAAATTCCTCAAAACCAGTGATAAAGAAAAAAATCTTAAAGCAGCAGGAAGAACACATTATATTAGTAGGAACAATAATAATGCTGACAGCAGATCTCCTTTAGTAAACGATGCAAGTGAGCATACAATGGAGTAACCAGTAAAGTACTGAAAGACAAAAATCAGATTGTCAACTTAGAAATCTACACCCAGAAAAACCACATTTTAATAACGATGACAAAAATAAAGACATTTATAGACATACAAAAGCAGAAAGAATGCATCACCAGGAGATCCACAGTGTAAGATGTGTTAAAGGAAGTCCTTCAGGAAGAAGGAAGATAATGCCTGATGGAAATGAGAGTCTACACAAAGGAAGGAATACTGGAAATGGTAACATATAGTGTGTGAGACATTCTTCTTATTCTTTACCTCTCTTTAAAAGATAAATATATTTAAACCAAAATAATAACAATATATTGTGGTATTTATAACACATGTATAATAAAATACATGACATCAATAATATAAAGAATGGAAGACATGGAAGTAATACTATTATACAATACATTAAATGGTATAATATCACTTAGACTGTGATAACTTAAAAATGCATAAAATATACCCTAAAGTAGCCATTAAAAAATAAAACATGAGAGTTATAGCTAATAAACTAAGAAAGAATACAAAATGACATCATAA
Source organism: Mesoplodon densirostris (assembly GCF_025265405.1). Lineage (NCBI taxonomy): Eukaryota > Metazoa > Chordata > Mammalia > Artiodactyla > Ziphiidae > Mesoplodon > Mesoplodon densirostris. The sequence continues at coordinate 24,112,266 of NC_082680.1, read as the reverse complement.
GAACTGTTCAATAAATCCAAGAAAAAGGCAGAAGATGTACAAAAGGGAAATAAAAAACAGACAGAACCAGAAAACAAACGTAAAAAGACTAATACCTAACAATATCAATAATCACATTAAATGTAAGGTCTCTAAACATCCCAATTAAAAGGTAGAGATTGTCAAATTGGATTAAAAATGATGACCCAGCTATATCCTACCCACAAGAAACATACTTTAAATATACAGACACAAGCAGATTAAAAGTAAAAGGAAGGTAATAAAAAAATGCTGGAGTGTCTATATGAAAATAAGACAAAGTATATTTTAGAGAAAAGAATATTACTGAGGATAAAGAGGTCATTTCATGATGTTAAAGAGTTCAATATTGCAGGAAGTCATAATAATCCTAAAAGTTTTTGCATGTCGTAACAGCTTATAAATACATGAGGAAAAACTGAAAGAACTGTAAAGAGAAATAAATTCACAATTATAGTTGGATACCATTCTCTTTTAAATTGATAGAAAAATAGCCAAAAAAAAAAAAGACTTCAACAACATTATCAATCAACTTGACCTAACTGAAACTGACAAAACACTCCACTCACCAGAGGTGGAATATACATTTTTCTCAAGTGCACATGGAATATTTTACCAAAATAAACAAGTCTGGGTGATAAAACAAATCCCAGTAAATTTGAAAAGATTCAAATTATACAATGTTCTCTGACAAAAATAGAATTAAATTAAAAATAAATAATGGAAAGATGTTTGGGAAATCCTCAAATATTTGGAGAGTAAATAACATACTTCTAAATAACCCATGACTTAAAGAAGAATTTTTTCATTAGAAAATGTTTTAACTGAATAAAAATCAAACACAACATATCAAAATTTGTGGGATGCCACTAAAGCAATAATTAGGGGGGAAATTATAGCTTTATAGCTCTAAGCACCTATATTAGAAAAGAAGAAAGGGCCCAAATCAATCTCAGTTCCCACCTTCAGAAACTGGAAAAAGAAAAGGAATTTAAAAGAAAAACAAATAGAGGAGAAAAAATAATACAAATAAGAATAGAAATCAGTGAAATAAAAAACATAAAAGTAATAAAGAAAATCGATAAAACTAAGACAATCCTTGAGGAAAATCAATAAAATTGATTAAAAAAAACAAGAAGAAAATATTAACTGCCAATATCAGAGATGAGAGATGTGATCTTACTAGAGATTCTCCATGTAGTAAAAGAAGACTAAGGGAATATTATGGGTAACTATATGCCAAGAAATCTGACATTGTGATGAAATGGACAAATTCCATGAGAGGCACCAAATACAAAACTCACTCAAGAAAAATAAATAACCAGAATAGCCCTAAATTGATGTGAAGACTCAATAATGTGAAGACATCCTCCCCAAACTGATCTATACATTCACTGTACTCCTAAGAAACAATTCAAGTTTTTTCTAAGAAATTGACAAACTGTCTCTAAAATGCATATAGAAATACAAAGAACCTAGAATATCCAAAACAACTTTGAAAATGAAGAACAAATTTGACATATTAACCCTACCTGATTTTGATTTCAAAACATATTAAAATGCTACAATCAGGGCCGGTTTCACATAGTTGCACAAAAGGCCCCACTTTTAGGAAAGCTCTGTGCTTGGTGTAATGCTCTGCTGTCACTGTCTTGAAATTTTTAATTTTGAACAAAAGGACCCATATTTTCATTTTATACTCGACCCCACAAATTATGTAGCTTGTCCTGGCTACAGGAATCAAGACTGTGGTATTGGTGTAACATAGAGAAATAGGTCATTAGATCAGTATAGAGTCCAGAAATAAATCCACAAACACAATTGATTTTTGACAAAGGTGCAAAAGCAATGTAGCAGGGAAAGGATAGTCTTTTTACCAAAGGATGCTATAAAAACTGAATATTCATGTGCAAAAAATACTTTGCTCTAACTTCACACCATATACAAAATTAACACAAATAACCATAGGCCTAATGTAAACCCTAAAACTATAAAACTTCTAGAAGAAAACTTTAGAGAAAATCTGCATGACCTTAAGTCAGGCAAAGATTTCTTAGCAACAACACAAAAAGTATGATCCATAAAAGAAAAAGAATTGATAAAGAAGACCATCTAAACTAAAAACTTCTGCTCACTGAAAAAAAAAATGAACACAAAGACAAGCCACAGACTGGAAGAAAATATTTATAAAACATAAATCTCATAAAGGATTTATATCTTTATATATAAAGAGTTCCCCAAGCTTAATGATAAGAAAACACAAGCCAATTAAAAACTGACAAAATAATTGAATGAAAACTTTTCAAAAGAAGACTTTTGGAGGTCTAGTAAAATTATAAAGATACTCAGTATCATTACTCATTAAATGTAAATTAAAACCACTATAAATGACTAAAATTAAAAAGACCAACTATACCAAGTGTTAGTGACGTATGGAAGATTTGGAACTTTCATAACCTATTGGTGGTAATGTAAGGTGGTACAACCAGTTTGGAAAATACTGCAGCAGTTTCTTAAAAAGTTACATATTCTATATGTAATATATATATGTCATATACATATAATATATATATATATATTTTCATTCTAGCCATTCCATTCCCAGTATTTACCCAAGAGAAAAGGAAAAGCATATGTCCGTACAAAGACTTGCATAAGAATCTTTGTTGCAGCTTTATTCATAACATCCCCAAACTGAAAGGAACCCAAATGTTCATCAAGTTGTGAATATAAACCAAATTGAGATATAACCATATAATAGAATACCACTCTGTAATAAAAAGGAATAAACTACTAATACATGTGACATGGAGGAATCTCAAAAGTATTATGAGAAGTAAAAAATGTTAGCCACAAAAGACTAATATAAAATTCTAGAAAAGGCAAAAGTAGAGTCATAGAAGACAGATCAGTGATTGCCAGGGTCCAGGATGTGATGTGATGGGAACATATGTATAACTGATTCACTTTGTTATAAAGCAGAAACTAACACACCATTGTAAAGCAATTATACTCCAATAAAGTTGTAAAAAAAGGGGGGGGCATGAAGGAACTTTTTTGGGGGGTGATAAAAATGTTCTACAGGGAATATAGCCAATATAATAACCATAAATGGAGTATAACCTTTAAAAAATTGTGTGAACCACTGTGTTGTACATCTGAAACTCATATAATATTATAAATCAACTGTATATCAATTTTTTTTTTTTTTTTTTTTTTTTTGCGGTACGCGGGCTTCTCACTGCTGTGGCCTCTCCCGTTGCGGGGCACAGGCTCCGGATGTGCAGGCTCAGCGGCCATGGCTCACGGGCCCAGCTGCTCCGCGGCATGTGGGATCTTCCCAGACCGGGGCACGAACCCGCGTCCCCTGCATCGGCAGGCGGACTCGCAACCACTGCGCCACCAGGGAAGCCCATCAATTTTTTAAAAAGCAGATGGGAGAGGAAAAAAAGGCCAAAAAAAATGTTCTACATTATGATTTTGGTGGTGGTTATATGACTATATATATTTCATCAAATTGTACATTTCAAATTGGCTGGTTTCATTTTAAGTAAATTATATCTCAATGAGGCTGATAATTCTTAAAAATTGCTCATTAGAAGCTTCCCCAAAGAGATGATGCTATACATTCACTAGAAAAATACAAATACATTTCTCTTTAACTACGTACCTGAAAAGGCTGTCTTCACAGACTTACCTGATATATGGTTGGAAGAGTAAATACACCAGGCAAGAGGTAACACACCAGCTCCAGAATTTCACTTGGCAGTCTCACCTGGTTTTCTGATTGCAATTTTAAACTGTGTTACACACACAAAAACAGTATCAGTACTCTTTAATTACTATCCTTCCACAAAGAGTTCCTGGTTTTAGGCATGTAGAAAATATCTCTGCAAATCTTTATGACAAGGCTACTGTCCTCGCTTGAAAGAGTCCTTTAGATCCAGGGGATGGTCTGTTACCTTAGAATCTGGCCATTTAGGACCTTCTCAGAGAAAGGAGTTCTGTTAGTGAACGTTGTGTAACTATAATTTCAAACCTGTAAATCTAGGAAGTGGGGGGAATCATGTTCCTTAATGCTATCTTATAGCACCTCCTGGTGTTTAGATAACTGAAGGCTTAAATCTTGGATGGCCAGTCTATTTTTCCCTAAAACCAGAGAAATTAGAATGATTCTTAATGGTGAACACTGAGACTATAAATAGATTTATTCATTTATACATTATTTACAAAGAAATGAATTGAGGGATTCTTAGTTTGGAACTGCCACTTGTTTTTCAAAATAAATGAAAATAATGGCTACTTACGGGATAGTCCAAACTTAAAAAAAAATAGCAGGAGATTCACTGGATTTTTTTTTTTTAAAGAGTTTCTTTTTAGCCAGCCAGCCATCCCTAACCCCACGTAGAATGCTCTTCACCTGAAGAACTTCTGCAGCAGCTGGACCCTTTATCTTAGTCAGGTTCTGAGCAGCTTTTAGGCACGGAGAAGGGTCAGGACAAGTCTCATCAGTAGGTAGGTTAGAACTTGTTGAGGCTGAAGAAAATTGCTTTGCAAGGAAAAGAGCACAGCAAATTCAGCCAAGCTTACTTAATGATGAGAAGCTAAACTCAATGTCTCTTCCCTCATGCCTGCACAATGACCATTCCATTTTCCCTGGACTTCTGTTAAGGTAATCAGCCAAAGTAGGAGATGGAAAAAACCACACTCAGCACATTTTCCTGCATCTCAGTGATTCAGAAATAATTTGGAGGTATGGGGAGGTTGGAGAGATGAAAGCTAAAATGTCCCAAGATTAACTGTGGACACCATTTAAGCATGCTACCCTCACTCCAATTCCACAGGTAATCAAGAGAGTCACCTAGAGTTCATGTCTCCCATATGGATATTGAACAAGCCAGATTAAAGGGGGAAGGGAAGCATTATCATTAAGGTAAACAAAAAAACAACAATGTAGCTAATTTCTCACTAACATCATCCATCTGTAACTATTGGGTAGCAAGTCTTGGTATAAATGCAATGATAAGCTTGAAATTTGAAAATTAATAAATTGGTTAGCTAATTGATCCTTTACTTAAGTCTTTTCTTCTTCAGTTTCTGCTGTTTGTGTATTATTAAAATACTTTTTTACTCTACTGGAGAAAATCAGCAGGTGCTTTTTAATTATTCAAACTCCTCTGGAAACCAAATTACTTAATATAATTACATCTGGGATAAAAAAATTATTAATAAAAGCCATTAACAGTTCTTAGGGAACTTGACATATATACTTACCAATTTGGAAAGAGACAGAATTGATTTTTCTTTTTTATTTATTTTAATTTTGTTTCTCATAAGAATTATATGGCAACAATCAGGAAAAGATGGTAATATTCATCTTAGTGATAAAATGCACTGTGTTCAACTATGTAAATTTTATCCATGAAAATCCATGTTGTTTTGCTGTATTTTCACCCACTTGCATAGATAACGAGAGTTTCCCGTGTCATCTCTGGTACAATGAATAATGTTTTTACTGGAGTAAAAGAACATCTTAGACCTGAAACAAAACAAATATAGATACCAAACATAGACAACCAAGCAGGGCATGAACGAATGTACAACTACACTATGAAAGAAAGAAAAGTCAACGACAAACAAAATAATTTGCATGTTTTTAAACAACTTTATTTTCTTTTAAAAAGCCAGAATCTTATGAAACTACTTTTCCAATTATCCCCTGATTCTGAATAAATGGGGAGGTGTTTTGGATGAAAAATTTAAGTGCAGTGGTTTTGATATGAAAACCTCCACAATTTCATCCTTGAGCCAACCAATAAAGTACCCGTCAACCTTTTACAACTTCAGAAAAAGCCTCGAGGTAGCATTTCTGCCCACCTCGATATGTAAAGGCTGCACTTGGCTGGGATTTGACTCTGGGAAATTATTCTGAAAGGAGCAAGTTAGGAAGGTATAAGCACACAGACTTGTAACACAACACAAAGATTTGCTTTTCTGGTGCAATGAAAGAACAGCTGCACATTTCTCACGCCCTCAATTATGATCTATACGTACCAACGAGACATACAAATTCTGCTTTTTATATTAGTGTTCCCACAACTGGCAACAAAACCTTGTGTCGAGCAGTTAAAACAAGGCAGAAAGTCAAGCTCTCACGATCCCAACAGCTCACACAGAGGTGACTATGAAGATACACTGTCCTTCCAAACACATGCTTATTTGAAAACAATTTGTTTTTAGTCTAAAGCTTCTAGGGCTTATCATAAATTGAGCCATTCTTTTAAAAGTTAACCCCTTTTCTTCTCATTGAGAATTGTTGTTTCTAATTAAACAATTCAGCTGATTTGCTATTCTCTTTATGTCTCATTTAAGATTGAAATTTGCTCATCTCCATTACTGCTTTTACAAAGCACTGGTATTTTATTCTCTGCCAGTTTCTCCCCATAATTATATTTATTTCTCTGTCTGTTTTGATGTTGGCCAATTAGAGGCTCTTTCGGCTCCCTCTAAGTTATCTTTATGAAATGATATACACGATTCTCATCATACTTCACTTAGGCTATGAGAGAATGTTCTGGTTACATTGCTTAGAAGTCTCAGGCACAGACATCAGGCACTGGTCCTCAAGCTAATGCCATCACATGACAAAATTGACACTGCTCTTTCGCAAAATGAAGAAAAACAAATGAAAACCAAAACCAAGATGGGAAAACACAGGTTTTTATAATGCTATCCCATTTGAGGGACTGTCCTTGATTCTGAAAGCATGTCTTTCCATTTTTTCTTACGGTTAAAATTCTCTTTCTTTTTTGAAATGAAGGCGATTGCAAATGGTAATTGCTTCTAAGGCCCTACTTGGCACAATAAAAATGCTACATAAATTTCCAGATTCTGTGAACTTCTGCTGGTATATGAAACTTAAAAATCTGAACTAATCTAAGACAAGTAGTCCCTTGACTCACTGGAATGGCAGTATTAAGTAACAACTAAGAAATGGTGTCAGATGTTTGCTATGGCCAAGTAGGGAAGGTTTCCCATTAGCCTTTAGATAGGAATGGCTTGAATTGACAGCACTCAGTTCAATATTATATGCTAATTAGTTTTCCTATCTTAAAACTTAGTCAAGTAACTCAAAATAATCACCCATTATTTTTGTCTCCAAAATCTTGCATTTACTATAACTTTGCTCATCAAATTTTGGTAATAAATAACAAATATTGCAAAGATAAATTTCATCTTGAGTACACCCAAACCAATCTGTGGAGTTAGAAGAAATGAGTTCACTGGGCATGGCCAAGCTTGGTTCAGGCAGAGAGGCCTCAATTTCCTCAGGGAATCACTGGTCCTCATCACAGTCCTCCACTTATTACTGGGTGACATTGGCATCTCACTACTGTCCTACACCTTGGATTCCACTTCCTTTAGATGGAGGCTACAAGAATAATCCTGACCTGCCTAAGAGGCTGCAAACTGAGCTTTACCTTATAAAATTGAAGCAATTGTTTTGGTAGTATTTTAATTCTAAGTTTTAGGTCAACATGTGTGATTTAAAGCCTAAAAAGGTAAACAGCTACTCTGGGGATGACTTTCCCAGGTGGAAGCCAGCTTAGTATTTTGATGATTATTGGTAGCAGGATCAGGAGGGAATATAGAAACTATTGAATGGCGACAAATAACATTGGTTTCTTCATAATCTACCCTTTAATAAAGCTGATATAATTGATGTACTTCTATATAAACCCGCACTGTATCTGTGAAGCCAAAAACACAACAGGAAAAACTTACGTCATCAGTATTTTATTACATCTGTGGATATTTCTCTTTGTTTGCTTTTGCCTCATGAGATAGCATTTTGCCTTTTGGATCCAAGTGTTACACATTTACTAGCTGGATTTCCTATGTTTTGCAATTCTCTGAGTAATCTCCATTAATCTAGATTCCTCAAGGGGCTCTAAGACCATTAGACCCTTTAAATGGAGAGTTGTTCTTTTATTAGCTTCACAGAGACTACACATTGAATTTCTATCCACAGACTGGAGAAAGATGTGGATTTAAAACAGGTGTAAACGTAGGTTATTTGGGTTTCTTTGATATGCTGGTGTGATGATTAGTTTATCCCTAAAGAGCAGCATCTAGATTTTTTTTTTCTTTCCAAAACTGCCTACTTAAGAGCCACAGCCTCATTCTGTATTACTAGGAAAGGGTAGATGCATTAGAAAACATATAGCCATGGATATAGTAAGGTAGATATACCTAACATGATCTGTAACGAAATGTCCATTTTTCAAGTACTTGAATGCAAACTAGTTAAAATAGAATTTTTTTAAGTTTTGATTTTTTACTTTCTGTACAATCATTCTAAAGATTAAAATAAGAATGCCAAAATATTCTAAAACAGGTTTCAAGAATAACTAAAGTCAGGAGCTTCCCTGGTGGCGCAGTGGTTGAGAGTCCGCCTGCCAATGCAAGGGACGCGGGTTCGTGCCCCAGTCCGGAAAGATCCCACATGCTGCAGAGCAGCTGGGCCCCGTGAGACGTGGCCGCTGAACCTGTGCGTCTGGAGCCTGTGCTCCGCAACGGGAAAGGCCACAACAGTGAGAGGCCCGCGTACCGCAAAAAAAAAAAAAAAAAAAAAAAAAAAAAAAAGAATAACTAAAGTCTTAATCAGTAGGGAAGCCAAGAGGTGTCTCACAGAGGTTTTTGATACTCCCTCTCTCCCCACCCAAATCCAAGGAAAAATCATATCTTGCTATGCAAATGCAACTTCAAAACAAGTACCAGTGGGATTGCTGGATTATATGATAGTTTTATTTTTAATTTTTTGAGAAGCCTCCATATTGTTTTCCAAAGTGGCTGCAACAATTTACATTCCCATCAACAGTGTACAAGAGTTCCCTTTTCTCCACATCCTATCAACACTGTTGTCCTTTGTTTTCTTGGTAATCACCTTCCTAACAGCTGTGAGGTGATATCTCATTGTGGTTTTGATTTGCATTTCCCTGATGATTAGTGATGTTGATCAATAAATGGTGTCTGGAAAACTATATATCAACATGCAGAAGAATGAAATTGGATCTTAATCTTATACCATGCACAATAATCAACTCAAAATGGATTAAAGATGTAAAACCTTAACCTGTAAATCTCCTAGAAAAAACAAGGAGAAAAAGCTTCTTAACATTGGCCTTGTCAAAGATTTCTTAATATGACACCAAAAGCAAAAACAACAGAAGTAAAAATAGAAAAATAAGATCAATCAAAGTAAAAAGCTTCTGAACAGAAAAAAAAAGCAATCAACAAAGTGAAAAAACAACCTAGAGAATGGGAGAAAATATTTATAATACATATATTTGATAAAGGGTTAATATTCAAAATACATACATAAGGAACTCTTACAACTCAATAGCAAAAATGAAAAATGAAAAACAAAAGCCACAAATAATCTAATTTAAAAAGACCTGAACAGAAATTTCTCCAAAGAAGACATACAAATGGCCAACAGGTGTATGAAAAACACTCTTGTGAAGGGAAAATACAAATTGAAATGACAGAATTTCTAGAAAATAATGATAATAGAGAGATATATTGAAATTAATGTTTAGAGGAAAATTCACAGAACTCCATTTTTGCAAGTCAAAAAAATGAAAGAATGAAAATGAATAAATTAAATACCAGCTCAAAACCCTATAAAAAGAATAAGAAAGTAGTAAGAAAGCACAAAGAAGGAAAAAAATAAAAAGTAGAAATTAATGAGGGAGGAAATAGAAAAATAGTATACTTAACAAAGAAAATTACTGTTGGTTTACTTTAAAAAATTAATGAAATATGGGAGAAATCACAAGTACAAAAAATAAGAAATACTAAGAGGAAACAACCATTGAAACAAAAAAAATTAAAAACATCCTAAGACATTATTATGCAGACCTCTATTCAAATAACTTTGAAGACCTACATGAAATGTATAATTTCCTGGGGTAATACAGGCTAACAGTGTTTGACTCCACTATCAATAAATAATATTTTTCACAGAAGATAAAAATAAAGAAACTATGCCACTTAAAAAAAAAACCACTTTGCCCAGATAATTTCAGAAGAAAATTCTGTCAAACTTTCAGAGTCAGTATTTCAAATGCTTTATGAATTGTTCTAAAACATTGAAGACAAAGGGATAATTTTTAATGAAGATAATTTTTAATGAAGTATTACACTGATAACTAAATCTGAATTTTTTAAGTAAAAAACAACATCTATAGAGTTATATACTTATACTGATGTAAAAATACTACATAAAATACTAGTAAACAGAATCTTATATAACAATAAGATATAAATACAACATAACCAATAGCATTTATTCTAGAAATGCAAGGTTGGTTCAATATAAAATAATCCATTAATATCATACTCTATATTAATAAATTGAAGGAAAAATCATATGACTATTTCCATAGATATTGAAAATTCCCTTGACAAAACTCAACAACTATTCCTGGTGCAAACACTCAAGAAAATAGGAACTGATAATTACTTTCTTTGCATAATAAAATATATATATATATAACATATAATATATATTATATATAATAATTATATAATTATTTTATAAGTATATAACCATAATACTTATCATATGATAATTACATAATTACATATGATGTTATATATTATATATTTTATATACAGATAACACATATTATAATCTATATATATAATGTGTATATATACTTCATATATATGTCCTAAAAAAATACATATATATATATATATATATGAAAACATCAGAATCATTTCCAGTAAAATCACAAACAAGGCAAGGAGTCCACTATCCTCATGACTATTCAACTTTGTACTACAGGTGTTAGCCAGTGCAATTAGAGAAGAGAAATCAATTAGAGGTATAAGAATTGTTTAAAGAAAGAGTAAAATTACCTCTACTTGCAGATATTATAACCTCAGAGAATGAATGATAAAAGAAACTTAACCGGCGGCCGGAGGAAGATGGCGGAAGAGTAAGACGCGGAGATCACCTTCCTCCCCACAGATACATCAGAAATTCATCTACACGTGGAACAACTCCTACAGAACACCTACTGAACGCCGACAGAAGACCTCAGACCCCCTAAAAGGCAAGAAACTCCCCACATACCTGGGTAGGGCAAAAGAAAAAAAAGAATAAACAGAGACAATAGGATAGGGACGGGACCTGCACCAGTGGGAGGGAGCCGTGAAGGAGGGAAGGTTTCTACACACTGCAAGCCCCTTCGCGGGCGGAGACTGCAGGTGGCGGAGGGGGAAAGCTTCGGAGTAGCGGAGGAGAGCACAGCAACAGGGGTGTGGAGGGCAAAGCGGAGAGATTCCGGCACAGAGGATCGGTGCCCTCAGGCACACACCAGCCCGAGAGGCTTGTCTGCTCGGCCGCCGTGGCGGGCGGGGCTGGGAGCTGAGGCTTGGGTATCGGCTTTCAGTCGGAGCGCAGGGAGAGGACTGGGGCTGGCGGCAGGAAGAGAGCCTGAAGGGGTTAGTGCACCACGGCTAGCCCGGAGGGAGTCCGGGGAAAGGGTCTGGAGTTGCTGAAGAGGCAAGAGTCTTTTTTCACTTTCACTTTCGTTTCCTGGTGTGCGAGGAGAGGGCATTAAAAGGGCTGCTTAGGGAAGCGCCGGAGACAGGCGCGAGCCGCGGGTAAGGCGTGGACCTCGGAGACGGGCGTGGGCCGCCGCCGCCCGCCGCCGCCGCGGCCCGCCGCCGCCCACCGCCCGCCGCCGCCGCCGCCGCCCGACGCGGCCCGCCGCCGCCCACCGCCCGCCGCCGCCGCCGCCGCCCCCGCGGCCCGCCGCCGCCGCCGCCGCCCCCGCGGCCCGCCGCCGCCGCCGCCCCGCGGCCCGCCACCGCCGCCACCGCCGCCGCGGCCCGCCGCCGCCCCCGCGGCCCGCCACCGCCGCCGCCTGCCGCCGCCCGCCGCCGCCGCCGCCGAGGCCCGCTGCCGCCGCCGCCCCCCGCCGCCCGCCACCGCCGCCCGCCGCCGCCGCAGCCGCGGGGCCTGTGTGCGAGCGCGGGTCACTGTCCGCCCCGCCTTCCGGGGGACCTGTGCACCCCGCCACTGCCGGGGTCCCGAGACCCGGGGACGGCTTTCCCGGGAAAGCGCACGGAGCGCCACGGGCTGCTGCAACGTCACGCCGGCCTCTGCCGCCGCAGGCCCGCCCCACACTGCGCGCCCCTCCCTCCCCTCTGCATGAGTGAGCCAGAGCCCCCGAATCAGCGGCTCCTTTAAACCCGTCCTGTCTGAGCGAAGAACGGACGCCCTCCGACGACCTACGCACAGAGGCGGGGCCAGGTCCAAGGCTGAGACCCGGGAGCTGTGAGAGCAGAGTCAGGGAAATCTCTCTGTGCAGCCTCAGAGGCAGCGGATTAAAGCTCCACGGTCCATTTGATGTGCCCTGCGTCTGTGGATGCATGAATGGACAGCGAATCATCCCAAATTGAGGAAGTGGACTTTGAGGACAAGATTTAAGACTTTCCCCCCTTTTCCTCTTTTTACAACGAATTATTCCAAAGTAAGGAGGTGGACTTAGAGAGCAAGATTTCAGACTTCTTGCCCTTTTCCTCTTTTTACAACGAATTATCCCAAATTGAGGAGGTGGGCTTGGAGAGCAAGATTTTTGATTTTTCCCCCTGCTCTCTTTTTGTGAATGTGTATGTGTAATCTTCTGTGTAAGATTCTCTCTGTATAGCTTTGCTTCCACCATATGTCCCAGGGTTCTATCGGTCCGTTTTTTTTTTTTTTTTAATAATTACTTTCTAATTTTAATAACGCTACTATATTTCATACTTTATTCTATTTTACTTTACCTGCTCTTTCTTTTTTTCCTACCTTCCCTTCCTCCCTCCCTCCCTCCGCTCTTCCTTTCCTTCTTTCTTTTTCTTTCCTCCCTCCCTCCCACCCTTCTTCTTTCCACTTTCTTTTTCTTTCCTTCCTCCCTCCCTCCCTCCTGTCTTTCTTTCTTTCTTCCCTTCCTCCCTCCCTCCCTCCCTTCTTCCATTCACTCTTCCTTTTGCTTTCATTGCCCCCTCCCTCCCTCCTTTCTTTCCTTCTTTCTTTCCATCCTTCCTCACTCCCTCCCTCCTTTCTTTCTTTCTTCCTTCCTTCCTTCCTTTCTTCCCTTCTTCCTTTCTTTCCCTCTCTCTTTCTTTCTTCTACTAATTCTTTCTTTCTGCTTTTTCTCCCTGTTATTCTGAGCTGGGTGGATGAAAGGCTCTTGGTGCTGCAGCCAGGAGCCAGTGCTGTGCCTCTGAAGTGGGAGAGCCAACTTCAGGACACGGGTCCACAAGAGACCTCCCAGCTCCACATAATATCAAGCAGCGAAAATCTCCCAGAGATCTCCATCCCAACACCAGCACCCAGCTTCAGTCAACGACCAGCAAGCTACAGTGCTGGTCACCCTATGCCAAGCAACTAGCAAGGCAGGAACACAACCCCACCCATTAGCAGAGAAGCTACCTAAAAACATAATAAGGCCATAGGCACCCCAAAACACACCACCAGACGTGGACCTGTCCACCAGAAAGACAAGATCGAGCCTCAACCACCAGAACACAGGCATTAGTCCCCCCCACCAGGAAGCCTATACAACCTACTGAAACAACCTTAGCCACTGGGGTCAGACACGAAAAACAACGGGAACTACGAATCTGCAGCCTGCAAAAAGGAGACCCCAAACACAGTAACATAAGCAAAATGAGAAGACAGAAAAACACACAGCAGGTGAAGGAGCAAGATAAAAACCTACCAGACCTAACAAATGAAGAGGTAATAGGCAGTCTACCTGAAAAAGAATTCAGAATAATGATGGTAAAGATGATCCAAAATCTTGGAAATAGAATAGACAAAATGCAAGAAACAGTTAACAAGGACCTAGAAGAACTAAAGATGAATCAAGCATCGATTAAAAACACAATACATGAAATAAAAAATACTCTAGATGGGATCAATAGCAGAATAACTGAGGCAGAAGAACGGATAAGTGAGGTGGAAGATAAAATAGTGGAAATAACTGATGCAGAGCAAAATAAAGAAAAAAGAATGAAAAGAACAGAGGACAGTCTCAGAGACCTCTGGGACAACATTAAACGCACCAACATTCGAATTATAGGGGTTCCAGAAGAAGAAGAGAAAAAGAAAGGGACTGAGAAAATATTTGAAGAGATTATAGTTGAAAACTTCCCCAATATGGGAAAGGAAATAGTTAATCAAGTCCAGGAGGCACAGAGAGTCCCATACAGAATAAATCCAAGGAGAAATACACCAAGACACATATTAATCAAACTGTCAAAAATTAAACACAAAGAAATCATATTAAAAGCAGCAAGGGAAAAACAACAAATAACACACAAGGGAATCCCCATCAGGTTAACAGCTGATCTCTCAGCAGAAACTCTACAAGCCAGAAGGGAGTGGCAGGACATAATTAAAGTGATGAAGGAGAGAAACCTGCAGCCAAGATTACTCTACCCAGCAAGGATCTCATTCAGATTTGATGGAGAAATTAAAACCTTTACAGACAAGCAAAAGCTGAGAGAGTTCAGCACCACCAAACCAGCTTTACAACAAATGCTAAAGGAACTTCTCTAGGCAAGAAACACAACAGAAGGAATATACCTACAATAACGAACCCAAAGCAATTAAGGAAATGGGAATAGGAACATACATATCAATAATTACCTTAAATGTAAATGGACTAAATGCTCCCACCAAAAGACACAGAGTGGCTGAATGGATACAAAAACAAGACCCATATATATGCTGTCTACAAGAGACCCACTTCAGACCTAAAGACACATACAGATTGAAAGTAAGGGGATGGAAAAAGATATTCCATGCAAATGGAAATCAAAAGAAAGCTGGAGTAGCAATTCTTATATCAGACAAAATAGACTTTAAAATAAAGACTATTAGAAGAGACAAAGAAGGACACTACATAATGATCAAGGGATCGATCCAAGAAGAAGATATAACAATTGTAAATATTTATGCACCCAACATAGGAGCACCTCAATACATAAGGCAAATACTAACAGCCATAAAAGGGGAAATCGACAGTAACACAATCATAGTAGGGGACTTTAACACCCCACTTTCACCAATGGACAGATCGTCCAAAATGAAAATAAATAAGGAAACACAAGCTTTAAATGATACATTAAACAAGATGGACTTAGTTGATATTT
The DNA here is from genome assembly GCF_025265405.1 of Mesoplodon densirostris. NCBI lineage: Eukaryota > Metazoa > Chordata > Mammalia > Artiodactyla > Ziphiidae > Mesoplodon > Mesoplodon densirostris. The sequence continues at coordinate 24,097,026 of NC_082680.1, read as the reverse complement.
ATAGGACATTTCATCCAAAAACAACAGAATACACATTTTTCTCAAGTGCTCATGGAACATTCTCCAGGATAGATCATATCTTGGGTCACAAATCAAGCCTTGGTAAATTTAAGAAAATTGAAATTGTATCAAGTATCTTTTCCGACCACAATGCTATGAGACTAGACATCAATTACAGGAAAAGATCTGTAAAAAATACAAACACATGGAGGCTAAACAATACACTACTCAATAATGAAGTGATCACTGAAGAAATCAGAGAGGAAATTAAAAAATACCTAGAAACAAATGACAATGGAGACACGACAACCCAAAACCTATGGGATGCAGCAAAAGCAGTTCTAAGGGGGAAGTTTATAGCAATACAATCCCACCTTAAGAAACAGGAAACATTTCGAGTAAACAACCTGACCCTGCACCTAAAGCAATTAGAGAAAGAAGAACAAAAAAACCCCAAAGCTAGCAGAAGGAAAGAAATCATAAAGATCAGATCAGAAATAAATGAAAAGAAATGAAGGAAACGATAGCAAAGATCAACCAAACTAAAAGCTGGTTCTTTGAGAAGATAAACAAAATTGACAAACCATTAGCCAGACTCATCAAGAAAAGAAGGGAGAAGACTCAAATCAATAGAATTAGAAATGAAAAAGGAGAAGTAACAACTGACACTGCAGAAATACAAAAGATCATGAGAGATTACTACAAGCAACTCTATGCCAATAAAATGGACAACCTGGAAGAAATGGACAAATTCTTAGAAATGCACAACCTGCCAAGACTGACTCAGGAAGAAATAGAAAATATGAATAGACCAATCACAAGCACTGAAATTGAAACTGTGATTAAAAATCTTCCATCAAACAAAAGCCCAGGACCAGATGGCTTCACAGGCGAATTCTATCAAACATTTAGAGTAGAGCTAACACCCATCCTTCTCAAACTCTTCCAAACAATTTCAGAGGAAGGAACACTCCCAAACTCATTCTACGAGGCCACCATCACCTTGATACCAAAACCAGGCAAGGATGTCACAAAGAAAGAAAACTACAGGCCAATATCACTGATGAACATAGATGCAAAAATCCTCAACAAAATACTAGCAAACAGAATCCAACAGCACATTAAAAGGATCATACACCATGATCAAGTGGGGTTTATCCCAGGAATGCAAGGATTCTTCAATATACGCAAATCAATCAATGTGATACACCATATTAACAAGTTGAAGGAGAAAAACCATATGATCATCTCAATAGATGCAGAGAAAGCTTTCGACAAAATTCAACACCCATTTATGATAAAAACCCTGCAGAAAGTAGGCATAGAGGGAACTTTCCTCAACATAATAAAGGCCATATATGACAAACCCACAGCCAACATTGTCCTCAATGGTGAAAAACTGAAACCATTTCCACTAAGATCAGGAACAAGACAAGGTTGCCCACTCTCACCACTCTTATTCAACCTAGTTTTGGAAGTTTTAGCCACAGCAATCAGAGAAGAAAAGGAAATAAAAGGAATCCAAATCGGAAAAGAAGAAGTAAAGCTGTCATTGTTTGCGGATGACATGATACTATACATAGAGAATCCTAAAGATGCTACCGAAAAACTACTAGAGCTAATCAATGAATTTGGTAAAGTAGCAGGTTACAAAATTAATGTACAGAAATCTCTGGCATTCCTGTACACTAATGATGAAAAATCTGAAAATGAAATCAAGAAAACACTCCCATTTACCATTGCAACAAAAAGAATAAAATATCTAGGAATAAACCTACCTAAGGAGACAAAAGACCTGTATGCAGAAAATTATAAGACACTGATGAAAGAAATTAAAGATGATACAAACAGATGGAGAGATATACCATGCTCCTGGATTGGAAGAATCAATATTGTGAAAATGACTCTACTACCCAAAGCAATCTACAGATTCAATGCAATCCCTATCAAACTACCACTGGCATTTTTCACAGAACTAGAACAAAAAATTGCAAAATTTGTTTGGAAAAACAAAAGACCCCGAATAGCCAAAGCAATCTTGAGAACGAAAAAAGGAGCTGGAGGAATCAGGCTCCCTGACTTCAGACTATACTACAAAGCTACAGTAATTAAGACAGTGTGGTACTGGCATAAAAACAGAAAGATAGATCAGTGGATCAGGATAGAAAGCCCAGAGATAAACCCACGCACATATGGCCAACTTATCTTTGATAAAGGAGGCAGGAATGTACAGTGGAGAAAGGACAGCCTCTTCAATAAGTGGTGCTGGGAAAACTGGACAGGGACATGTAAAAGTATGAGATTAGATCATTCCCTAACACCATACACAAAAATAAGCTCAAAATGGATTAAAGACTTAAATGTAAGGCCAGAAACTATCAAACTCTTAGAGGAAAACATAGGTAGAACACTCTATGACATAAATCACAGCAAGATCCTTTTGGACCCACCTCCTAGAGAAATGGAAATAAAAACAAAGATAAACAAATGGGACCTAATGAAACTTCAAAGCTTTTGCACAGCAAAGGAAACCATAAACAAGACCAAAAGACAACCCTCAGAATGGGAGAAAATATTTGCAAATGAAGCAACTGACAAAGGATTAATCTCCAAAATTTATAAACAGCTCATGCAGCTCAATAGCAAAAAAACAAACAACCCAATCCAAAAATGGGCAGAAGACTTAAATAGGCATTTCTCCAAAGAAGATATACAGACTGCCAACAAACACATGAAAGAATGCTCAACATCATTAATCATTAGAGAAATGCAAATCAAAACTACAATGAGATATCATCTCACACCAGTCAGAATGGCCATCATCAAGAAATCTAGAAACAATAAATGCTGGAGAGGGTGTGGAGAAAAGGGAACACTCTTGCACTGCTGGTGGGAATGTGAATTGGTACAGCCACTATGGAGAACAGTATGGAGGTTCCTTAAAAAACTAAAAATAGAACTACCATATGATCCAGCAATCCCACTACTAGGCATATACCCTGAGAAAACCATAATTCAAAAAGAGACATGTACCAAAATGTTCATTGCAGCTCTATTCACAATAGCCCGGAGCTGGAAACAACCTAAGTGTCCATCATCGGATGAATGGATAAAGAAGATGTGGCACATATAGACAATGGAATATTACTCAGCCATAAAAAGAAACGAAACTGAGCTATTTGTAATGAGGTGGATAGACCTAGAGTCTGTCATACAGAGTGAAGTAAGTCAGAAAGAGAAAGACAAATACCGTATGCTAACACATATATATGGAATATAAGAAAAAAAATGTCATGAAGAACCTAGGGGTAAAACGGGAATAAAGACACAGACCTACTTGAGAATGGACTTGAGGATATGGGGAGGGGGAAGGGTAAGCTGTGACAAAGCGAAAGAGAGGCATGGACATATATACACTACCAAACGTAGGCTAGATAGACAGTGGGAAGCAGCCGCAGAGCACAGGGAGATCAGCTCGGTGCTTTGTGACTGCCTGGAGGGGAGGGATAGGGAGGGTGGGAGGGAGGGAGATGCATGAGGGAGGGGATGTGGGAACAGATGTATATGTATGACTGATTCACTTTGTTATAAAGCAGAAACTAATAAAAAAAATGGAAAAAAAAAAAAAAAGAACCTAGGGGTAAAACGGGAATAAAGACACAGACCTACTTGAGAATGGACTTGAGGATATGGGGAGGGGGAAGGGTAAGCTGTGACAAAGCGAAAGAGAGGCATGGACATATATACACTACCAAACGTAGGCTAGATAGACAGTGGGAAGCAGCCGCAGAGCACAGGGAGATCAGCTCGGTGCTTTGTGACTGCCTGGAGGGGAGGGATAGGGAGGGTGGGAGGGAGGGAGATGCATGAGGGAGGGGATGTGGGAACAGATGTATATGTATGACTGATTCACTTTGTTATAAAGCAGAAACTAATAAAAAAAATGGAAAAAAAAAAAAAAAAAAAAAAAGAAACTTAACCAACAAAAGAATTCAGTAAAGTAGCAAGATATAAAAATAACATGAAGAGGGCTTCCCTGGTGGCGCAGTGGTTGAGAGTCCGCCTGCCGATGCAGGGGACGCGGGTTCGTGCCCCGGTCCCGGAGGATCCCACATGCCGCGGAGCGGCTGGGCCCGCAAGCCATGGCCGCGGAGCCTGTGTGTCCGGAGCCTGTGCTCCGCAGCGGGAGAGGCCACAGCAGTGAGAGGCCCGCGTACAGCAAAAAAAAATAATAATAATAACATGAAGAAATCAATGGCCTTCATTTAAATAAGCAAATAAGCTAACAGTTCTAATGATAGAGAAAATCTTATCTACAATACCAACAAAGATGAATAAATATGCAGGAATAAACTTAAGTCATGGACCAAACTTGTATGAAGGACACTTTAAAACATTACAAAAACTTCCAGGTTCAGCCCTGAAATAAAAAGAACTTGGGGGCTTCCCTGGTGGCACAGTGGTTAAGAAACCACCTGCCAATGCAGGGGACACAGGTTTGAGCCCTGGTCCGGGAAGATCCCACATGCCGTGGAGCAACTAAGCCCATGCGCCACAACTACTGAGCCTGAGCTCTAGAAGCCCACAAGCCGCAGCTACTGAGCCCACATGCCAGAACTACTGAAGTCCACGTGCCTGGAGCCCATGCTCCGCAACAAGAGAAGCCACTGCAATGAGAAGCCCACGCACAGCAACGAAGAACCAACGCAGCCAAAGATAAATAAATTAAAAAATAATAATAACTTGGAAGGCATCACTCCTATACAAACAATAAGAAAAAGTTGAACAATCTGAGAATTGATGACTTTTCTCAGACCCATAAGAGAACTGAGGTTGCAGGTAAATGAACACCTGAAAATCTGGAGAGAAGGCATGTTCAGAGTCACAGCTGAGATCTCCTCATGGCTTTGGCAGGGAGAGGGTCAAGGGTGATCACGGCAAATAATCCCAGCACCTTCTCCACAGTAAAGGCCTATATCAGAAAAGGCAATTTTGAGTCTTATCTCAGATGGAGGAAGGTCATTCCTCAAATTCTAGACGCCACCCCCCAGGCTTTCTGTCTCATCTAAGAGAGAAAAAAAAATAGTTAACAGGGGTCAGGGCTTCAAAAAATAGATTGGGAACATTGCAGACAAGGAAGGAAGTAAGGATCAGGGAGAAAAAAATTAAAAGCTATACCACTAGAAAAACAATTGTGAAGGTCACAGCCAAGAGACACAGACCCACTAAAAGACTGAGATTTAATCTTAAGATTATAGACTGTTCCCCCTCCCCCACCTTTTACCATGACCCTACCAGAGCCCCAGTATAATAATAATAGGCTACAGATGAAAGAATTGCAAGCCACAGACTTTCACTACAGAGGAATACATAGGAAGCCCAAAGTCAAGAGGGGAGACAAAAACGAGGACAATGGAGGGATCTGAAGTCTCTGGCACCACAGCTACAGCAAACATTAAACCCAGATTTACATAACTTTTCTTACTGAAAGTCCATTTATTAGTCTCTAGTACCCAACACAAGTTCAGCTCCCCACAAAATCTTATGAGGAATGCCCAAAATCATAAAAAAACAAAGGTCTAAAGAGACAAAGCAGTCATCAGAATCAGACTCAGAGGGAATTATCAGACAGGAATTTAAAATAGCTATTATTACTATGGTAAGGGCTCTAATGGAAAAAATAGACAACATACAAGAACAAATATATAATGTAAAGAGATGGAAACTTTAAGAAAAAAACACAAAAGGAGATGCTGGAAGTCAAAAAGGTAGTAAAGAATGCCTTTGGTGAGCTCATCAGTAGGCTTAACATAGCCAAGGAAAGAATGAGAATTTGTGAGCTTGAGAATATGTCAATAGAAACTTCCCAAACTGAAATACAAAGAGAAAAAAAGAATGGGGGAAAAAAAAAAGTACAGAATATCCAAGAACTCCAGGACAATTTCAAAAGGTGTAATATATGCATAATTCAAATACCAGTAGGACAAGAAAGAGAGAATGGAAAAGAAGAAATGTTTTACATAATAGAGAATTTTACTAAATTGATCACAGAAAGCAAAGCACAGATCCAGGAGGGGCAGAGAACACTAACTAGGATAAATACCAAAATAAAACAAGAAAAACTCCCACACCTAGGTATATCATATTCAAACTGCAGACAACCAAAGACAAAAAGAAACTTAAAAAGAACTCAGAGGAAAAAAACACCTTCCCTATAGGGGAACACAAATAAGAATTACAATAGACTTCTCATCAGAAACCATGCAAGCAAGAAAAGAGTGGAATGAAATGCATGGATTTTTAAAAAATCCATGCAGATGAATTCCAAATAATTTATACAGACATTCTCAAGGAGGAAAGGCATAACTTTCCACTCCTCAAATACTGGCTTTCCATGGTAACTCTTTCTAAAGAGTGTAGTATGAAAGGGAAGAGGAGGAATTTAACAGTGGAGAAATCTGACCAACACTATCTCAGCTGGGTGATCAAAGTCAACATCAATAGTGATGTCATGTGATAGCATATACCCTTGGTATATGTGATCTTCCTCCCAAAACCCATAATCCCAATCTAATCATGAGAAAAACATCACACAAACCCAACAGAGGCACATTCTACAAAACACCTGACCAATACTCCTCAAAACTGTCAAAGTTATCAAACACAAGGAAAGTCAAGAAACTGCCATAGCCAAGAGGCCTAAGGAGACATAACTACACGTAACGTATTTTCCTGAATGGGATCCAAGAACAGAAAAAAATGACGTTAGGTAAAAACTAAGGGAATCTAAGTAAATTACGGAGTTTAGTTAATAATAGTGTATAAATATTGGTTAATTATTTATAACAAATATATCATACTAATGTAAGATGTTAGTAATAGGGAAAACTGAGTATATAAGAGCCCAGTGCCAAGGGGTGGAGTAGGTAACCCCTCCTAGGGTGGGAAGGCACTGTGAAAAGTTTAGTGACAAAAGACATGAATACAAAGCTGAGGGATTATAATCTCTTTTCAATATGATTTGTGCCTTAATTTACAGGTTTCCCTCCCATCTCTTTTATTTTGTTCTTAAAATTTACTTATTAATGCTATTTTTCCTATAAAGACTCTCAGAGTATGGATTTTGCAGACTGAATCCTCATGGAGTAGTTTAACATATCATCTAGCTGCTGGATTACCTGTAAATTCGCTGCTGGATCCAGAAGCTAGATCGGATGTAGCTTCCTGCTTTTGATATGACTCTAGGAAGTGGTGTATTCTTTCAGCAGAAGACACAATGTTCAATTGTCTCTCTTCGGGAAATGTTAGCAGCCACTGCCGCTCAATGCCTAGATCTGAAGGAGTTGCACGAAGGTGGCATTTCTTTGTTTTAGTTTAACTTTAAAACTTTCTAAAATCAACTTTATGGAGTTATAATTTACACACAATAAAAATCACCAGTTTTAAATTGCAGGGGGGAAAAAAACCTATCTACTAAAATAAAAATGCATGATTATAACAGTTCCCTGGATTTCTGCTATTCTATATGCATATGAAAGCATTTGTACATACTCTCATTCTTTCTCCTTTATCTACAAAGAACAAAATAATGACCATGTTTTCAAGGAATCAACAAAACCGGGGTAAAATGTATCTCTTTTCCTGTTCGTTGACACCACTGGGAATCCTTACCTACATGAGAGTGACCTTAACCTTCAGACTGAAATATATATTTCTTGATCTCTTTGACATGTACAGCTTATCATGGTTTGCAAAACCTTTTTTACATTTGTTTTCTCATTTGGTACAAACAGTTACATCGTAAGAAGGTACAGTAGATATTATCAATGCCATGAGCTGTATTTGATCTACAAAAGGAACCTGGGGAAGGAAGAAGATAGGAAATAGCCATGGAAATAAAATATACATGCATGTGTATGATAGGGAAGAGATGAAGGAGACATTCTGGCACAGTTGATAATCTCAGCTAGAAGTTATCAATATCAGTTTTGGGGAAAGAAAGGTCCTTTTTTAGGCCTTGAAAAGAATCACATAGCCAGGGCCAATAAAAATATGTGGAAACCTCACAAACAACAAATTTTCTCCATGAAAATCAGATGGAGAACTAGGAAAAGAAAATTATCTAAATTCATTTTCCCAAATCATACTTTCACATCTTTTCACAGGTTTATCTGCATTGGCAGAGAATAGAAAGAACACAGTCTCTTGAGAAACAAAGACCTGGCTTTAAGTCCCAATTACACCATGTACCTATGTGACCATGGGTGATTCACAAGCCTCTGTGCTCTAATTATCTCATTTGAATAATGCGGAAATAATGTCTATTTCCTAAGACTGTAGAAGAGATGAAATGATACATAGAATACTCTGGGACAAATATGATTTCTAATGAAAGCTCAGCACCTATAATACTGCGTGGGGTCATGAGGGTCTAATCGTTAAGGTCCTTGGGAACATTTTCTCTCAATAGTTCAGAAACTGCTCCTGTGCAGAGAAAAAACTTACAGTTTTATTCAACTTCAATAACTTCTTTAGCAAAGGCACATTGGCAAATGGGTTATGCAACCCATATATTGTTATGAAAATTGACATTGGATACAATTCAGAAAAACTTATCCAAATTAAAATAGAAAAAAATATTCATCATTTAAAAAAGAGGTTCCTCCTTTCTGTCAATGTTTTCCTTAGTTTTTGCTCCAAACAGGACTTCAATGATCATTTTGATACAAAGTTCATAATGCCTTTGATTATAGAACGTTATTCATGCAAGTTACACAACAGGGATTCTTATGCATTATATTGTTATATAATTATATATTTTCTATAAATAAACACCAATAGCAATAAGTCATAATTTTTACTTCGAGGACCCAAAACCCCTCCTCTCAAAAATATAAAGCAGAAAAGAAAATTGCAGAATGATATAGAAAGGATGATGCCATTTACATAAATTTTTTAATGTTTTGAAAATACTATTTAGTGTTTTACCTTCATAGAATAAAATATAGATGATAAACACCAACCTCCTCTGACGTAGGAAGAGGCTTCCATTGTATTTGTAATAACACTGTTTCTTAACAAATATCTGAAGCATAGATGTCAAAATATTCAGATTTGATAAATCTAGGTATTAGGAACAGAGGTGTTGATTGTATTGCTACTTTTCTATATTCTGTAATAAAGTTTTAAATTATTGTAATTAAAATGATGTATGTACATGAAATAAAAACCTTTAAAGAATAATAAAGGGTGTAATATGAAAATTTAGAGCTTTCCAATCTAGCTCTACCATTCCAGGCCCACTTAGTGAAAGTATCACTTTTGATCAAGTATGTTTTAGTTCTTTTATTGTTACCTCAATAAATCTCAAACATATATCACTAGTCCTAATTTTATTAATTTTAAGCAAAATCTGTTAACATCTTTCTATAAAAGACAGAAGAATTAGCTCCCTGATACTACCCTTTCTCATCCCCCTCCTCTCCTCAAACTTGTTGGTCAACATTCAGTTACACTGTGAAACTTTTGCAAGATATTTATCAATTTCACGGCCCAGTATCCCTACACCTCACCCTAGTTCTTGGCATTTTAAATCATTTTTGTACTTTTTTTTTCAATAAAACTGCTTTGAGAGGGAAGGAACATAAGTGAACTGGAGGCTAACAGTCATCTTTTTTTTATTATGATGTTTAAATTATGGTAAAATGCACATAAAATTTACCATCTTAACTGTTTTAAGGGTATAGTTTAGCAGTATTAATATCATTCACACTGTTGTGCAACCATCACTACCATCCATCTCCAGAACTCTTTTTATCTTGTAAAACTGAAACTCTGTAACCAAAAACAGTAACTTCCATTTTCTCTCCCACCCCCAACCCCTGGTAACCACCATTCTACTTCCTGTCTCTATGAATTTGACTACTCTAGGTATCTCATATAAGTAGAATCACATAGTATTTGTCTTTTTGTGACTGGCTTATCTTACTTACCATAATGACCTCAAAGTTCATCCATGGTGTAGCATGTGTCAGAATTTCCTTCATTTCTAAAGCTGAAAAAACATTCCATTGTATGTAAGTACCAAATTTTGTTTATCCATTCATCTGTCAATGGACATTTGGGTTGCTTCCACCGTTTGGCTACTGTGAATAATGCAGCTATGAACATAGGTGTACACATATGTCTTCAAGACCCTCATTTCAATTCTTTTGGACATATGCCCAGAAATGAAATTGCTGAATCATACAGAAACTGTACTTTTAATTTCTATAGCAGCTTCACTATTTTTCTACTCCTATCAATTGTGCACAAGCATCCCGATTTCTCCACATCCTCACCAACACTAGTTATTTTCTTTTTGTTGACAGTAGCCATCTTAATGGATGCAAGGTGGTATCTCATTGTCGTCTTGATTTGCATTTCCCTAATAATTAGTTATCTTGAGCCTCTTTTTGTGTGCTTATTGGCCATTTGTATATATTCTTTGGAGAAATGTCCATTCAAGTCCTTTAGCCATTTCTTAATCAGGTTGATTTTTTTTCTTGTTGACTTGTAGGACTTCTTTATGTATTCTAGATATTAACCCCTTATCAAATGTATGATTTGCAAATATTCTCTCCCATTCTATGGGTTGCCTTTTCACTCTATTTAGTTTCTTTTGATGCACAGAAATTTTTACATTTGACATAATCCAATTTATCTATTTTTTTCTTTTGTTATCTATGTTATTGGTGTCATAGCCAAGAAATCATTGCCAAATACGTCATGAAGATTTTCCCCTGTTTTCTTCTAAAAGTTTTGTAGTTTTAGCTCTTACTTTTAGGTCTTTGATCAATTTTGAGTTATGAATTTTAAAGATTTTTTTAAAATTTATTTATTTTATTTATTTATTTCTGGCTGTGTTGGGTTTTCGTTGCTGCACGCAGGCTTTCTCTAGTTGCAGCGAGGGGGCTACTCTTTGTTGCAGTGCGTGGGCCTCTCATTGCGGTAGCTCCTCTTGTTGCAGAGCACAGGCTCTAGGCGCATAGGCTTCAGCAGTCGTGGCACATAGGCTCAGTAGTCGTGGCTCGCAGGCTCTATAGCACAGGCTCAGTAGTTGTGGCACATGGGCTTAGCTGCTCTGCAGCATGTAGGATCTTCCCGGGCCAGGGCTCGAACCCGTGTCCCCTTCATCAGCAGGCGGATTCTCAACCACTGCACCACCAGGGAAGCCCCAGAGTAATTAATTTTATATATGGTTTAAGGTAAGAGTCTACTTTCACTCTTTTGTATGTGCATATCCAGTCTTACACAACAACTTTTGCTGAAAAGACTGTCCTTTTCCCACTAAATGGTCTTGGCAACATTATTGAAATATTTGATTTCTGTATAATTAAGAAATTATTTCTGGGTTTTGTATTCTATTTCATTGGTCTATATGTCTATTTTTAGTTCGGTTCCACACTACTTTGGTTCCTGTAGCTTTGTAATACGTTTTGAAATCAAGAAGTGTGAGACCTCATACTTTGTTCTTTTTCAAGATTATTTTGACCATTCAGGGTCCCATATATTCCACGTGAATTTTAGGATGGGTTTTTCTATTTCTGCAAAAACACCCCTGGGGTTTTCATATGGACTGCATTGAACCTATAGATTGCTTTGGGTAGTATCAACAGCATAAGAGTCTTTCAATCCATGGACACAGATGCCCTTCCATTTATTTGTGTCTTTAATTTTTTTTCAACAAAACTTATAGTTTTGGGTGTATAAGTCTTTCATGCCCTTGAATAATTAGTATTTTATTCTTCGTGATGCTATTTTAAATAAAACTGTTTTCTTAATTTCCTTTTCAGATTGTTCATTGTTAATGTATAGAAACCCAACTGATCTTTGTGTATTGATTTTGTATCCTGCCATTTTGCTAAATTTGTTTTAGTTCTAACAAGGTTTTCTTGTGTGGAACATTTAGGGTTTTCTACATATAAGATCATATTGTCTGCCAACAGAGATAATTTTACTTTTTGTTTCCAATTTAGATGTCTTTTATTTCTTTCTTTTTTTTCCTGATGCTCTGGCTAGGACTTCTTGTACGATGTTGAATAGCAATGGTGACAGTGTGCATCCTTGTTTTTTCCTAACCTTATAGGAAAATATTTCAGTCTTTCACCACTGAGTATGATTTTAATTATTATGTAGAGATACTTTTCTTCTTTTCCTAGTTTTTTGAGAGTTTTTATCATAAGAAGTGTGTTGAATTTCTTCAAATGTTTTTTCTGCATCAATTGTGATGATTATGTGGATTTTTCCTTCATTCTATTAATGTGGTGTATTACATTAATCAATTTTTGTTTGTTAAACATATGTTTCACATATCCTTGCATTCCAGAAATAAATCTCACTAGGTCATGGTGTATAATCCTTTTAATGTGCTGTTTGCTTGTATTTTGTTAAGAAGTTTTGCATCAATATTCATCAGGGTTATTGGTCTGTAGTTTTCTTTTGTTGTAAGTCTTTGTCTGGTTTTGGTATCAGGGTAATGCTGACCTTATAGAATGAGTTTGGAAGTGTTCCTTCCTCTTCAGTTTTCTGGAAGAATTTGAGGGGGATTTTTAAAAATTTAGAAAGAATTTAGAGAAATTATTCTTTAAGTGTTTGGTAGAATTACCAATGAAGCCATACGGTTCTGGAAGGTTTTTGATTACTAATTCAATCTCCTTACTCTTTATAGATCTGTTCAAGTTTTCTACTTCTTCATGATTCAATCATGGTAGATTGTATGTTTCTAGGAATTTATCCATTTCAGCTTTTGTACTTTGCATCTCTCCCCAGTTTGTTATTGATGTCACAAATTATACATTTACATATTGCGTAAATATTAACTTTTTTTTTTTTTTGCCCACACCGTACAGCATGTGGGATCTTAGTTCCCTGACCAGAGATTGAACCCACGACCCCTGCAGTGGAAGCATGGAGTTTTAACCACTGGACTGCCAGAGAAGTCCCTATATTAACTTATTTTTATAATTATTTTTATGTTTTTGTCTTTTAAATCCTATAAAGCAATAAATGTGGAGTTTGAACCAAAATGACAATAATAAGTTTTATATTTGTCCATGTATTCACCTTTACTGGAGAACTTTATATTTCATATGGTTTTGAGTTACTCTCTAGAATCCTTTCATTTCAACTTGAAGGATTCCCTTTAGCATTTCTAGTAGGACAAGTCTGGTGGTAATTAACTCCTTCAGCTTTTGTTTATCTGGGAATGTCTTAATTTCTCCCTCATTTTTGAAGGACAGTTTTGCCAGTTATAGAACTCTTCATTGATGGGCTTTTTCTTTCAGCATTTTAAATATATATTCTGTGGCCTTTTTGTCTGCAGGGTTTCTGCTGAGAAATATGTTGATAATCCTATTGAGGATCCCTTGAATGTGATGAGTTGTTTTTCTCTTACTGCTTTCAAGATTCTCTGTTTTTGACTTTCCACAGTTTAATTATATTACGTCTCAGTGTGGGTTTAGTCTACTTGGAGTTCATTGAGCTTATAGTATCATATGTCCATGTCTTTCCTCAAACTGGGGAATTTTTCAGCCACAAGTATTTCTTCAAATAAGCTTTCTGCCCCTTACTCCTTTCTTTCCCTGTTCTCCTCCTGGGATGCCTATAGTGCATATGTTGGTCCAAATAATGGTGTCTCAGAAGTCCTTAGGCTCTGTTGACTTTTCCTCATTCTTTTCTCTTTTTGGTCCTCAGATTTGATCATTTCAAATGACATGTCTTCAAGCTCACTGATTCTTTCTTCTGCCTGTTCCAAGTACAAAACCTCTAGTAAATTTTTCAATTTAATTATTGTACTTATCAGCTCAAGAGTTTCTGTTTGGCTATTTTTTATAATTTGTACCTTTCATTTTGTTCTTATAACATTTTCCTAGTTTCTTTTAGATCTGTGTTCTCCTTTCATTTTACTGAACATATTTAAGACAGTTGTTTTAATGTCTTTGTCAAGTAAGCCTGAAGCCTGTGTTTCTTTAGGGTCAGTTTTTGGAGATTTGTCACTTTGAATGAGCCATGTTTCACTATTTCTTTGTATGCCTTATGACCTTTTGTTGAAAACTGGGCATTTTAAAAGACAGCCTTTGGAGACTGTCTCTTTATGGGGAAAGACCTTCACTAAAAAGGCTGCTGTGAAGATTTAAGATTTTCTCAGTCCTTTTCTGTGCATTAATCTTCTCTGGGCCAGTGTGTGTGCTTTCATCCTGTTACCACATATTCATGACTCCTTTTAAATGTCTTAATTTCCCTAAGAGTCTCATCCCTGTTCTTTCTCAGGACCTTAGGTATTCTATTGTATTCCATTGCCTGTAATCTTTTGCCCCAAGTCATCTATGCGTCTGAAGTCCTCTTGAAGCTCTCTCACATCATGGTGGCTGCCAATTGTTTTAGCAACCTCCAACCTGATAGCCAAACTATGCCATCATTCCCCTCAGTGCTCCAAGTCAGGTGAGACAGAAACCAGTCCCTTGGGCAGCCCCCATAAAGCCAGAATGTTCCAAACAAGTCCTACTTTCTTTCCAGCCTAAAAAAGGAACCAGGAATTGGTTGGTTTCCTTCCATGCCACACCAAGTAGGGTGTGGGGCAAAGGTCAGCAAGCATGCCCCCAAATTTTCTATCATTTTGAGCATGGCTTTTCCCTGGTTGGGAATTGATTAAGTTGCTGTAGATCCTTAATTGGTTTCTAGAGTTTCCACAAAGCTACTTTGGTCAGTGTGTTGTTGTTTACTTGATGCTTTTGTGGGCAAATGGAGCTTCCTAGTTTGCCATCTTCCTTGGTCATCTTTTTAAAAAACATAATTTGGTTACATCTCTCCCATAAATTGGATTAAATTATTTGATGTCTCTCTATTAAAATAAAATCCGAAGTCCTTGGCCTTCAAGTGTTGCACAATTTGTCCCAAGTCTTTGCTTTCCTTTTCAACTATAATTTGCTCCATTCTTCCCATTTCTCACTGAACTCTAACCACAATAATCTTCTTTTAGCTCCAGGAATGCTCAAGTCCTTCCTGCCTTGAGATCTTTTCACATGTTCTCACTTTTATCTAGAACATGTTTCCTTCCCACTCTGTATTGCTAATGCCCTTTTTTCCCTCAAGTGTTGTCTTCTGGGACCTCTCCTCAAGAAAGTTGTTCCTTACCTTTCAGATTAGGTTAATCTCATTGTTATATGCATTACAACACCAGGAATTTTTCCTTCATATCGCTCTTTCAACTGTAAAGGTATAGTTTTTTGGTTATATTTATTCAATATCAATCTCCCCTACAAGCTGGTAAACTCTTCAGCATAGTGAAAATGTTGCTGTTTATTGCTATATACACAGTACCTATAACAGTTCCTAGGACACAGTAGGCACCCCAAAATATTTTTTGTTTATTTGTTTCTTTGATGAATAAATGAAGCTTTTCATTTGTATGTTTGCCTTATTTCACTTTCTCTCCTCTTTAACCCTATAGCAATACTGCGGCATATGGATTTCCTTTCTGGTTTTAATATTTACACACTTGAATAGACAGTCTCAATGTCTTTGCATTTTACCGCCAGGCTCACCTAGGGCAACATTACAAAGTGCAAGACATTCCTCCTTCAGTGTCTCTTGCCCACCTTAATCATTTCTTTCCCCTTCAGGTAGCTGGTGCTCTCATCCTGTGAAGAAGTAATTGCTTCTAAAAGACCTTGAGTTCTTACTAAATTCTGGACTTACTTCATCAAGAGGCTCTCTTAGCAGCAGACAGTGCATAAACATACAGTGGAATTGCCCACACCTTTGACAGGCATAGAAGAAAGCTAGTTTTGGAGGGAGCTTCTCCACAATTCTTAAGTAACGATGCAGAGTTCCTCTTATTCTGTCTCATTCCTTTTCTCATTCCTTCATTCACTGCGATATTTTGAGCACCTACTACATGAAGAGTATATACAGGAGCTAGCAGTCCAAAGATTAATATGATTCAATCCCCATCTTTAAATTCAGTCTAGAAAAAGAGATGGATACTTGAATTATAATACATTACCAATTATTAATTCATTTAACAGATTTATTGAGACCTTACTCCATGTCAGGCTGTTGGGGAAACAAGGATGAAAAGAAATATGATTACTCTCAAACAGATTACAGTATAAAGGCAAACATATTTGCAAGCAATTATTGTTAAAACACATGGCCCAGGTCTCATAGATGGAAGTAATTGCCTCATATAATTCTTTCAGCAACTCAGCCCATAAAGGCAATTTCCACCCTCAAGAATATTTTGCTATTGGTACCTTTAACAAATGGCAAGGAGACAGGCCATTTTTTTTTCCAGAAGGAAACACAGTAAAATATAAAGGGAAAATTATGATGAAGGAAGACAAATGGACCTATAAAATACAGGGAAAGAAATGTCAAGAGGATAAAAGGTTAGAGTAAAAACACACTTAAACTTTTAATAAGGTCGAATGGGAACCAATTAAAAACAATAATACTTTCTCAATTCAGTTCCACAGCGAAAGGGTTGATGGGACCTTGCCAGGTCACTTGGTTCAACTCCCTGCCTCTAGGCTATACTTAATTTCAACTATCCTGGGTAGTAACTGTGATGTTCCCACCTGTATCCCCTGGCTTCTATGCAATAGCTTTATTTTCACCCATTAAACAAATTCATTTTTTTTCACCATGGCAGAAGGAATCAACCGAACCAGCATTTATTTGTAATTCATTGCTTCTTCTAGCACCTGTCACAGGCAGTATCTGATACAGAATTCAGTAACACATTTGCAGTGAGATATGGAGTATCAAAACGTATCCCTTCAATCTTCATCATAAAATTGTTGGGAAGGATAGAGTGTGAGGCATGACACATAGGAAATTATCTTAGCCAATTTTTTGGTACCATGGTGAAGTGACACTTAACAAGTGTTTGAATTTATTTGTGCTAAGGATCCAAATTATAAAATGTGTAATATTCAAGGTCCCTCTCAAGGTTGGTAATCTATGAATCTACATATTCTGACATTTTATTTGACCTTACAAGGGAAACCCAAAATATCATAGTGGATATGGTGATGCTCTGTCCAGGTCCCACCTCAGGGCCAACTGATCCATTCCTCAACTTTTCAACAGCAAGGGTCTTTTGTGCTTGCATTATATTCACTCCTTGTTACGTTTCTTGAATGTTCAATTTATTAAATCATTGCCAATAAGATGTATAAATTAAGTTTCCTTAAATATTTCAACCTTTATTATAAACTTAACTAAATCTCCTTAAACAATTTAAAATAGACTTTAAAATTTAGACTGGCTGATTCTTTTGAAACCTCAAACACCTTAATCAGTAAACAAAAAATACAGAAATACAATGTTTTCAAAATGTACTTAGACCTAATATTGTTCTAAATATTAACAACATGTGCTTGATTTCTTTTTTATTATTTCTAGACAACCTTACATATTGCTAATGTTATGGACATACTAACTTTGATACCATCCCAGGTTACAGTATTCTTATTAAATCAACAGGATAAAGAACACAGTCTCAGAAATCTAAGGTTATAGAATCTGAGTTACCAACCAAGTGATCCTTAGTTGGGAAATGAGACCTGATTGTTTCTCTCAAGATGACTTTAAAAGATTATGCAGTCTTTTATGGCTGTAATTGCTTATTAAACTAATAAGAATTTTTTTAATCAGGATTTCAACTGGATTTTAGCTCTTTGTAACTGGTGGTTACTCCCCAAATGATGTACGCTTAAGATCCACTTGGACGATGTCCAATGACACATGTCCCATTACAGCAATATTAAAATGTATGTATGTGCAATGATAGCCCAGTAGCAGTGAGCACACCTAGCACCCAAATCTTGGTTTCAAGGTACCATTACCCAATAAAAGAACTAGGGCTACTTGGAGAAATGGCTGATTCCAGGGGTGGGGGAAAGAAAGTACAAGATGAGCCTGGAATATCTTATTGTACCAGAGAGTAAGAAACTGCTCAAAAAATGATGGGGGAAATGCTAACCAATAAATGTGGATGGAATAAAAGAGAAATGAGAAAAAATTTCAACCTTATATAATATATTTAGAATATGTTGCAATATCCTACTTAGAGTTTTTTACTGCACTGATTAGATACATTACTCGACGGACCTTACTTCTGACAATATGTCAGCATTGTCATCCCTTCTTTCTGGCACGTCCTTCCTCCACTTCTCAGTCTCAGCTGAATTAGAACCTCCTCTATGAGCCTATCCCGTCCCGCTGAACACCCTGGATCTCCTCCTCTGCTCTCACTAAGCTTCAAATGATGTTCTGACGTTGCCATTTTTCTTCCTGCCTTATGGTTACCTGTTTGTACATGGTGTTTCAGAACTACCCTCAAACATTCCCTCCCATTTCCCCGCCCACAATTTTGAAAGGGGAGCATGATATTTATTTTCCTTCATATTACATCTCCTTCCTCTCCATTCCCTCACTTCACTACTGCCTCATTTAAGATCACAGGCTTGGGTGTAAGTCTCACCCCAGTTCAAATGCTGGTTCTACCACCAGCTGGGTGTATGGCTTCGGATATTGACTTCTCTTCACCTCAGTTTTCTCATCAGAATAATGGTAAACTGTTCTTGACAGAGCCGTAGTGAGCATCGTGTAAGTTAATGAATGCTAAACTCTTAGCACTGTGACTAGCAAAGGCTGCTCAATGAATATCACTTGCTATCCTCCTCCTCCTCCTCCTCCTCCTCCTCCTCCTCATCATCATCATCATCATCAGTGCTACAGTAGCATCATTAGTAGCTGTCAAGAGCCACAAAATCAGAACAACTGATGAAATCTGAATGTCTCGGTGCTGAAATTAAAGAGTGTTTAATGAGGTTTTAACCATAATTAACTTTCTGACCAAAACTTCAGAGACTCTCACAGAGGAAAAGTTAAGCCATTTTAGCCCTGAATTCAACAAATGCAACCATTAATTCTTAACCTAATTAATGACCTTAACAAATATGTGTTCCAAAAGCAGAGAAATCTATTAACCAGATAGAGTCTGACTCATATATTCATTGGTCCATCCAGTAGCCAACATTTATTGAGCATCTACCATGTGTCAAGTACTCTTCTACGTGTTAGTGACATTGCAATAAACAGAGACCAATTCCCCACTTCCTTGAAACTCACGTTCCAAACGGAGGTGGAAGATCCAGTCATTCCACCCCAAAATAAATGTTGTACATTATAAATCACATAGTGATGAGTACAAAGACAAAAAGGGTAAGGAGACATAGAATAATGAGGAAGGTGCTACTTAAATGGGGAAGTCAGAGAAGACCTCTCAGATGAGTGTTCACTTTTGAAATTCCTGATTAAAGTCATCTTCCCATATTTTGAATAATATAAGACATTAAGTCTAACAATATATATCAAACTCATATCCTTAATTATATCAAGTCTTGCCCAAGATCACTGTGTCCAAATATGTAAATAGAAGAACATAATTACTGGTTATGGATTAATTCCAATCCCTAGTATGCCTACAGCTCTTGAACATGGATGCCAACTGCAGTTAGTTCCATAACGTGAAGGGAAACAGGGAAGCCAGCCTGGGGTAACTAGTTTACGCTAGCCTGAGCTGCATTTAGGCAATTCATGGGAAGTAGTTTATTCCAGACTCATTCATCAGTCTACAAATACCATCTTCATGTCATCCCAGAGAACTTAACACTGATGGTGTTATATTAAGTAAATTCATGCTCTGGACCAGAGATCCAAAGAGTGGTTCTAGTCACATGTTTGCTTCTAATGTGTCCCTTGACCTCAATCAAGTCAGTAAACCATCTGATCATTATTTTCCTCATCACTATTACTGAGAAGGAAAAGAAAGTGCTGTGGTCCTTAGTCCTAGACTAAGAACCATAATTTAAGTTCCTGAGTGGCTGTTTCATTGGTTTTGTGACCTTGAGAATATCACTCCAAGCCTCTGGTCCCACCTCTAAAAGGAGAGGTAGACTAAATGATCTTTAGTGTCCTTTATGGCTCTAACAGACTGTGGATCTAAATATAAAAATCCCACACTCATTAGTTCTGTAACATAGCATTTAAGATGGCATTTTCAATTTTATCAATAACTTTGTTGCCAAGGAAAAAAAACTTTTAAGCCCTTATGAAAAACACTTATACGGTCTTTGCCAAAAATAATTTTTTAAGTCCTATTACTTCATTCTTTCTCATCCATTTTTTCCTTCCTTATTGACCCTTTTTATCCTTTTTTGGCATGTACTTTTTTCTCCCATCCCTAGGAGACTTTGAGCAAATGATAGGGGAGCAAAATAAGTATTCAGTGTTGGCATACAATCATTATAACGCTTAGTTTCAAATACTTCGAATGTTCTCCTCTCGTTTCCCTTTCTTTACAGCCTCTGTTGCATCCTATGGGCTTTCTATCTTGTTTTTCTTATTCAGTATTCATAAAGTGTTTATGCTAAAACAGAAATGTTTTCAGGTTTCACCCAATGCTTTTCTCTCCCTAATACTGTTTCTCTAGCACTTTCCTGCTCCATGACATTCAAATTGTACCCCTTTCTGGTCACGACCATAAAGGTTGCTTAAAACTACCCCTTTCTCTTTCCTCTCCCTGCTGTCATCTAACTGGCTCCACACATTCTCACGAAGCAGAAAAGAGATGTCAACACATTGCAACAGGAGCAATTAGAAACAGCGTTGGCTGGCTTGTGCCCTTCTGGACCTCTGAAGAGGAACCAAAAATAGAAATGAGCTGAATCTGTTCAGGGCTTAGCACTGCCAGAGGAGCTTCCTCAGTTAGTTCTCCAAGGCTATATTTTCTGAGTCATCTTTCACAGCTCAGAGGCCAGAACTCATAACTCATATGCCGTGCTCTCCATCAAGACACAGTTACTGTCAGAAAGTGGTGCCTCTCTAAAGGGAGATCTTTACTCATGTCCTGACTGACAGCCCACAGAGTCCATCAAAGGAAGGGCAAATTGCTCACTTGTCTCAAAGCTGCAGTGAAAACCTACTAAATCATATAATAAAAGTATATCTCCTCTTCTCATTCTGACCTCTCTAAACCAATAACGTATTTCAGAATGAGCCATATTAAAAATAAATATCCACCGGCACAGTCCGCAGATTCCAGGCTATGTGAAACAGAGACGTCATTGGCGGGGAGGTGGAGGGGAGAGTGAAACAGTGGGCGTCCCCCTATGTTAACGTCTCCCAGATGCTCCTTGTGGCTTACTACCTTCTGAAAGTTTGTCTATTCTTTATTGTTCAGTGAATGTCAGAGAGGGTTTTTGGTTTGTTTTCTCAAATGCTGCTATTAAATTGCACTGAAGCAGTAAGAGCATAAAGCCCAACTCCTTTAAACTAAAATATTACGATTTTGAGCATTCTTCTTGCTATGAACCTTTCTAAAAACCAAAGTTGCCCTAGTTACCCTAGTCTCCATGCCTGGTTCTTAGATAGTTTTCAGATAAAAGCATTGGCCTCTTCTTATCTCATAAGGTCAATAAATGAATCCAGAATGGTTTTCTTCCTTCCTTCCTCCCTTTCTTTTGTCTCCTCTCTCCCTCCATCTTTCTTTCTCTTTCTCTCTCTTTCTGTTTTAAAGAGTGGCTTGTAATTGCAAAGGCTGTAATGATGTCACCAAAGATTGACACTGATCAGAGACTTTTAATGAAGCAAGGGTGGGGCTGAGGAGCTTATTGACGCTCATCACAACTTACTCCTACTGAGGTGTTTGACACAGTTCAGAATACTAATGTCAAGTTGAAAGGCAGCATTCATGCCACTGCAGGGGCTTGCAAAGAAGTAAGAATCTAGCTATGAAATTTCTTGAGGAGAAAGAAATGTTTGCTGGTCTGCCTCAAAGCCTTCTTGTTCTTTAAATGCTGCTCCCACAGCCTGCTTACCGTGCCCAGTAAGAGATGGAAGGTTGGAGATGCTGTGTCTCATAATCAAGGCTCTCAGAACAGCTCACAATGGGGACATCAGCGCCACCAAGGGACATTGGAAGCAGTCACTAATAAAAATCAGTATAAAATGCTTTGCACATGGAGGATGCTGGGTTAATCGCCATCACCTAAAGTTTAAAATATATTGGCTGTCATGCTGATTTTAGTGGCAAGAGAGGTGTTGCATTACAACCATCTCTTTGCAATTCACACTCAACTTCTTCCACGTATTTTGGCCATGGTATACAATATTAGGTGCCAGAAAAGTTTACATTTGTTATTTATTGAAAAGTTTGGTGTCACAGTCATAGTGAAAATATAATGGCTGCAAGAACAAAGATGATGGATAGACCACTATATTCCTTAACTCTACCAGCTATAACATGTTCTCAGTTCTGCAAGAGGAAATGAAGCAGTTCTTTCAACTACTGAGAAGAAACTGTTTTCATGGGGGCACCATCACAGGTGCACCAAAAGATGCTAATGCCCACTCCACCCCACCATCTACCCTAACTGTGGAAATTCACTTGCTATTAACCATGTGAGAACTGTGTTTAACAGGAAGTTGACAACAGCACATCATTTCCTGGAAAATTGAGAGCTATAATATTTCCAAGCACCATGTGCCCACTAGACATCGCCATAGGGTTCCATTTCTTACATTACTGAGGCTTCATGCCTTACCCAACAATGACATAGCACTTTTTAGTTCACAGACAAGAGTTTTCTTTTAAAAATTTGTCAACTACCTAGCATTCTATAACATCCATAATTGTAATTCATGGCATTTGTATATTTGTATAATGCTTTAGACTTTTCAAATTGCCTGTAGATATATTCTTACTTAATTAAATTCATTCAATATTTTTTAAGATCTTACAATGAGCCAGGAACATAACCCTCACACATAAACACACAACAATAACAACAAACTGGGTATTATTACCTCCAGCCTGCAAATGAAGAAAAGTAAGGCCGGGATGTAAAGTAATAACCCAAGGTCACAAGATGACAGATTAAAGGTTGGTAAGCAACAACAGAGAGAAAGATTTGTCAGGACAGTCAAGGTCAGTTACTAGATAACTCTCAATTATCAACGTAATGAATGTATAAAAAGAAAAGGAAAACTCAGAAGCGTCAATGCAGTTAACTGCTTCAAACTTAATATTTGAAATTGAGCCTCTAAATTTAAATTCTTTCCATTTTTTTCCCCTCTTTTTTTTCTGCTGGAACTATGAACAAATAAAGAAATTACCAAATCTGATAACCATCGACAGGGATTCTTTACCTTTTTAGTGTCACTGAACCCTTTGGCTAGCTGGTAAAATCTATGGACCACTTCTCAGACTAATGTTTTGAATGTACAAAAGAAAATATAGAGGATTACAAAATGATTAAATTAAAATACAATTATAAAAACATCAAAAGAAAGAAATTGCAATTTAATGATATACTTGTTTCTGTATTAATGCATTAAATAATGAACTCTAGCTGCCAATAACTGGCTTAAAAATAGTAATAAAGAATAAATGGCATTTCCAGAGATCTGAAACAACTGCAATGTGATATGAAAATATCTGTAAGCTCTACTGGTGATAAGGTCACAGACACTCTTAATACTACTGTGGTTTGTGCCTATGTATATAATTGAAGGAACTGTTAAATTTTAATGATTACTAATTTAAAAGATGGAATTTTTACAGACCATTTGAATTCTATCCAAGGGCTTCTGTGGGCCTATGTACCCTATATTTAAAATAAAACAAACAAATAGATATAAGAAAACAGAAACAGACTCACAGATACAGAGAACTAGTGGTTACCAGTGGAGAGAGGGGTTGGGGGAGGGGCATGATATGGGTAGGGGATGAAGAGGTATAAACTAGTAGGTATAAAAATAAACAAGTTACAAGGATGTAATGTACAGTGCAGGGAATATAGCCAATATTTTATAATAAATTTATATGGAGGATAATCTATAAAAATGTCGAATCACTATGTTGTACACCTGAAACTAATATACTGTTGTAAGTCAACTATACTTCAATTTTTAAAATAAATTAAAAAACAAAAAACGAAAAAACTCCTCCGTAGGAGAAAGGAAAGGGTAAACACATTTGGAATGTACATAAATTATTCAGAGTAGCCTGAATTAGCACGAGGTTTCATCAGCCTAGGTAAGAACACTGTTTTGTGCTTTTCTTACAGATCCTAAAACAGTGTTTGATAAATAGTAGTCAGGTGTTCAGGAGCGTTTGTTAACTGACTCCTGGATAGTCAGACCTCTTGGCTGAGTCCCAGGACAGGATCTTCCCTTCTGAGTTACTTCCATTCTTCTTCCTGGAGACAGGTGGACCCTCCTTGACAAAATGAACATGTGGCCTTAGTGAGCCAAAGGAAGAAGAATTAAACAGTCCCTTATCTCCGCTGGCAGGTGGGAAAATTACAATAGCAAAATGGGATAAAACAAATTAAAAACATATCAGAGAGAATGTTTCACTTAATACAGTTCTACTTGACAAACTGTTTCTCCTCCTAGAGGAACACTTTATTTTATGTGACACTAAATGGCAAGAATAAATCAAAAGCATTGTTTACTTGGGGTAAGGAGAGAAATAAACTTGGATGAATTTAAACTGTGAGTCAAAACGATACAGATACCCTGATGAATGACCCCGATTTACTCTCAATGGTTTCATTATGCAAATTACGTTATTTGTTTTCTAGCTTTACTCAGAACAAACAGTGATGCCACAATAAAAGCAAATCATTTTCTTATCAAGTGTCTCATCAATGTGACTTAAAATATTACAAAATTACTCTGTGCTGGCCTTCTTTATATTATCCATTGATCATTTAATTTCAAATGTCAATGTGATGCAGTAATATCATCACCAAAGTTTTTTCTTAATAAATACTCTGTGCGTAGAGAGGTATCATGGAGGATTAGAGCTTATGGTAAGAAGAGCAAAATGAATGTGATTGTTCTAGTCTTTCTATCATTTAAATAAGTTATATCTTGTTTTGTACCAGTAAGTTTTTATTTCCTATTTTGCCTCCATAGCAACAGTAAAAAGCCAAGTATTCCTGAGTTAATGAAACAGCAAAAGGAAGTGTATTAAAATAAATTGTTCTCTGGAGCCAGATTTCCTTGTGTGGTAACTTGCTTCTTCAGTTCAGAAGTCCCTATTTCCCATCCATCCCTTTCCTTCTTGGATTGCCCACCATTTCTCCTCAGTTTTGTTCCCTCTCTCCTCTGCTTAAACTCTTCTCAATTTTGGTACCATGATACTTTTCCTTCCATGTCTCCCTTGCTTCTACTCATAGTATGTTCTGAGAGTAATCACACAGAAAGCAGGATGAAATAGTAATGAATTTAAATAATGAAAAGTGGATTTTGTCATAAATTGGGAATCACAGTTTACTTTAATCCTCATATAGACAAGTAAGCATCAAAAGGATATGACAGATATATGAAAGAAACATTTCAAATTCAACAAAATCTATCATTAACTTTTTTCCTCTAAGGATTGGGAAAAGCCTTGGGATTTAGCAGTAGGATAGCTCACATTTCAACTATTTAGTAGTGGTTTTACAAGTAAAATCTTCCCTCCCACTGATCTCCACACCCTGACCCACCAAAATGATATCTTCTTGAACCAGAAAAACATGTTTTCTTAGAAATCTGAGCAATATTACTGCCAGCATAGAAGATAAAAGTGGAATTGAAGAATAAGGTTTCAGTTATGAACACAAAAATGCATTCATACCATCTTGGTCTGTTTACTATTGTGTTCAAATAAATGAATATTTAGAAAGCACTTGCTATGCGCAATGTTTTTGAGGAATTTGAAATTATTGGCAATGTTGGTACGTAGGGCACAGATTGAACATTAGAAGAAAAAGAGTGAAGGTCTGCATCCTGTGGACCATGGAGAGATTTCTGAGCTAGAAAATGACATGACCCAGGTTTACTTTAGTAAGATTATTTAAAAGGATAAATTGGAAGAAAAGAGATATTAAAGAACAGGAGAAAACCTAACAGAGTTATTTCTTTTTGTTTGATATTAATGCTGCCTTTGTAGTTTTCCAGGTCCTTGTGAACAAGGACCATGCCATTTATAATATCTCTATCTACACCTACATATAGTCTATTTCTGTATATTTATAATTATCAATGAATCACTGAATATTACTTGTTAGGCCTACTAGTTTAAGCCCAATTTTACATACTAAGAACTTAAGGTCAAAAAATTTCCTTTTTTTCAAGGTCATATAGCCAGTGGTAGAATTGGGATTAAATTCCAAGTTCACTGATTTCATATCAAGTGATTTTTCCAATATTTTAGAGTCCAAGGAACCAGGCATATTGCTAGGCTCAGAGTAAATGCTTATAAATTTCTGGTATTTGACTAATTCTGATAACATTTACTAAGAGCATGTGTTTTGATTTTTTTTTTTTAGTGTTAGACCTAGGAGTCACATCTTAAAAATATCTTATATCTTACAATTCGAAAGACTTTCTAATAAGAGAAAACCAAATTACCCAGAATAGTGAAATAAAACCTAATGGACCAATTTAAAAATAATTATCCAAGAAAAGTCTTAATATATACTTTAACACCTAACCAAAAGGCTTATGAAATCTTAAGGAAATACATTTACTTTCTTAATCACTAAATTATTTTGGAGGATTCATAGAGAATGAAAGATTTCTGATTCCAAAAGAGAAATTTTTATTTAACATATTAAGATTTAGAGGTGATTTGGATTAAACCATTTAGTATAGACTTCTAGTTAAACAGGGAAGACTGAACCCTGTTTACAGGACAGATTTATCTCTTCTCCACCCTCCCTGAAACTCCACTGAATAGAAAAAAAAATGTTTAAGTCTCTCATACTTCAGGAGCCATTCAGGAACTGGAGCCATACCACAGTACTTAACTGTGAAATTTCAGAATATCAAGAAGAAAGAGAATATCCCAAAAGCTTCAGAGAAAACAATATCATATATGAAAATTAGTAATCCAAGCATCATTAGATTTCTCATAGCAACACTGGAAATTAGACAATGGAAAATTACCTTAGAATTTCAGTGAGAAAGGGATTTTTTATTCAAAATTCAATGTCATGCAAAATTGCTAATTGAATGTGACAACAAAATACATAGTTTCAGCTTTCAAGTTCCTCCCAAATATTACTTCCCTTGACTCCTTTCTCAGGAAATTACTGGGGAATGTTCTCCACCAATATGAGGTATAATATAAGACACAGTAATCAAGAAATCCAGTAATGCTAAAAAGAATCAAGGAGAAAGGTAGAGAGAACTCTCAGAAGGAACGAAAAGAAGTATCCAGGAAAACAGGCTTAGATTGTAACCAGTTAAGATTACAGTAGGATAGAGGGTTCCAGGAGGAATTCTACAAGAAAAAAAAAAATGAACCTGATCACATTGGGAAGATGTTTAAAGTTCTTGTGCGAAGCACGTGGCTGATTTAGTAGCAGGTAGAAATTTAAAACACATTAAAAATAAGAACATTTGAACTCCAGGGAAACCAAAAACATTTGGCAGTAAAAAGAAAATGTAATATAGTACACTACGGGGCTGAGCTATAACCAAAGCCATGATAATAAAAATCCTAAACATTAAATAGAAATTAGGATATAAATATATTAGGATGGAGAAGAGACAGGAGTGATATAAGAAAGCAAAACTCTCAAGAAGTCGACAAATAATAACGTGTAGTCAAGAATTCACAGTATAAGCATTTTACTTAGAAATGTAGAAGCAACACTAGAAGAAACAACTAGAACAGTGAAAGTGGTTGCCTCTAGGACGTGAACAATTGGGTTTGGGAGGGGTGAGGTCAGGGAATGTTTTTTGTTGGGAAAGGCAGTCTCCTGTGGTCAGTCTTTTGATGCCCACTCAGAATGGGCCTCAGGCCTAGGACACTTCCTTACCCAGAGGTAAAGAGTCCATACAGCCTGTACCAGGCTCATCCCCTTGTGTGGGAATATCTTTCCTCCCTGCAGGCTCGATGAGTACTTTGTTTCTGCTTAAAGTGTATGCGTCATATGGTACATTGCCAACCTCACTGTTACATCTATCCTCCTCGGAGAGGGGTCAAGGTCTGTCTACTGTGGTCCTTCTGCTATGAGAGGGGTGCCTGAGGTAAAATGCCCTGCACTGGCCTCCAGGAGAGGCCCGCTGGCCACGGGAAATGGAATGCCTACTACTGAAGCTGATCCTGCCCTGTCTCTTCTCTACGTGAGTAAAGCATTGTTCCATCCAGTGCTTGGCTGTGTTACGTTTTCCTTGTTAACTCTGATACCATCCATGATGCAGTGGGCAGAAGTGGTCAGAGCCTTCCCCTGGGATTGATAACCACTGCACAGTATTAGAAGCACTGTAGCACTAGATGATTTTCTAAATTATGCTCAATTACTATTGTAACAAACATAAAACTTTACTGTCAGCATTATCTCAAGTAATAGTACTGCACATACTAATGGTATAAGCTCCATTGATACTGGGATTATAATCAGCACACACGTTAGTTTCTACAATGCAAATGAGGTCGAATTTACCTACCGTGATTAACAAGCAATATATTTGGTTTCCCGTAGGAAAAAATAGTATCTCTGATTATGCAAATTCCAAAGACTGAAGCTTTTTGTGGGCACATTTCCCAAATCCATACATAAAGAGATGCGGCAAAACTGACTAAGCTATGTGGTAACACGTAGTTAGAAAAAGAACACTTTTAAGTAAGCACTCTGGTCCATATGTTTGCAGATGGCAGGCAAAACAAGACATATCCAGAAGAACATGGGTTCAGGGACTTTGAGTAGGAATTTGGTGATTAATTGAATATAGAAAAAGAGATGTCAAGGAGAACGTGCATTTGTTTCACTTGAGCAGCAACTGAGGTGGGTGGTGGTGGTGCTCCTTGAGAGAAGGAACACGGGAGAAAGAGTGAATCTGGAGAGCTGGGGACTTCCCTGGCGGCCCAGTGGTTAGGACTCCATGCTTCCACTGCAGGGGGCACGGGTTTGATCCCTGGTCGGGGAACTAAGATCCTGCAAGCCGAGCGGCGTAGCCAAAAAAAAAAGCAAAAAAAAAACAAAAACCCACATAAATTTATAAAAATAAATAAATTTGGAGAGTTGTAAGAGTCTGTTTGAGAGGTCTGGTAGTAAACTGGAAGTATAGGTCAGAGCTCAGGAAAAAGATCTAGATACACACCAGAGTTTCAGAAGCCTTCAACAGAAAGCTGGTAGGTGAACTCATGAGCAGCATCTGGTAAGGTAGGCAAGGTCCATGAAGGAGAGTGTATAGAGCTGCAAGAAAGAAGGGACGAAGAATTTTGAGGAGTACCAACATTTCATGACGGGAGAAAGAGGAACCTGGAAAAAAGCTGGCTGGGAGAATCCAAAAAGGAGACAGGAATACCAAGAGAGTGTGACTGGTCTGACAGCAGCCAAAAGCAGAGACACTTCTCATTCAAGAATAAGAGGGCAGGGCTTCCCTGGTGGCGCAGTGGTTGAGAGTCCGCCTGCCGATGCAGGGGACACGGGTTCGTGCCCCGATCCCGGAAGATCCCACATGCAGCGGAGCGGCTGGGCCCGCGAGCCATGGCTGCGGAGCTTGTGTGTCCGGAGCCTGTGCTCCGCAACGGGAGAGGCCACAGCAGTGAGAGGCCCGCGTACAGCAAAAAAAAAAAAAAAAAAGAATAAGAGGGTAGGTAATTGAGTTCAGTGCTGTTGAGATGAAGGATGAGGGCAAGGAGCCAGAAATACAAAGGTCACTAACGATCTCGATGGGAGAGATTTTGGTGGTCCTGTAGGAAAGGAGACTCTTTTGCACTGGGTTGGTGGGAGAATGGAGATGAGAAAATGTGAACATAGATGACTCTCCAAACAAGAAGAGGCAGAAGGACTTTGGGTCACTGCTGGAAGAAAAAGCGTTCACATGAAACCAACAAAACATTAAACCCTTATTCGCTTGACTAGGCACCTGAATGTCCACCTCTCCCTTCCCTGACCTGCTTTTTAGAAAAACTGGTCCTGTTTTCAGAAATTCTAGCTGCTGTCCAATGTCTTGATCCAAACTGAAAAGACCACCCAAAACCAGTACTGGTCAGAATCTGAATTTCTAGAATTATTACTGTCAGCGACTCCTGTTGGCATGGGTCTCAGTGACACGCTGCCTCCTTCCTGACACTGACCTGCACCAAGTGTGAGTTCCCCACTGTGTTGGACTCTGATTTTTTTTTTTTCCTTTTTTGCGGTACCCGAGCCTCTCACTGTTGTGGCCTCTCCTGTTGTGGAGCACAGGCTCCGGACGCGCAGGCTCAGCAGCCATGGCTCACAGGCCCAGCCGCTCCATGGCATGTGGGATCCTCCCGAACCAGGGCACGAACCCGTGTCCCCTGCATCGGCAGGCGGATTCCCAACCACTGCGCCAGCAGGGAAGCCCCTGGACTCTGATTTTTGGTGACTAGCTGATCAGCTTCACAACTTTGGGCAAGGATCACCCCAGGCAATCCTCCTTCCTCACTGACCAGAGCCACTGAGTGTCTACCATGCTTCAACACCTATAGCACTTGTGATAATAATACTTACATTACTTAGTGCTAACTATGTGCCAGGTACCATGCTGAGTGCTTAATGGGCATTATCTAATTCCATCCTCTCAACAATTGTATTAATCCTTTTATTTCCAGATGAGCAAATTGTTGCTTAAAGAAATTAAGAAACTTGCCCACATTCACATTTCATAAGTGATGAAGCTAGAATTTGAACTTAGGTTTATCTGCCTCCAGGACCATTACCTATGATCATACAAATTAGAATAGACCTGATAGATGCACTTATATCCCAATGAAACCAGGCCTCCTGGAGCAAAAAGATTAGGGCCTATGGTTCCAGATCAGTGACACGTAATAGTTCCCCCCTGTACCAGCCATTGGGCCATATAAGCATAAAACAAACAGCCTTGTGCTAAAAGACTCTTTAATCTAGCCATGGAGATTAGACAAACTTCTTTGAAAATGCAATGAACTATACAAAATAGCATATGATTAAGTGTCAGATGGCTAGTACAGATTAGAAATGCTGTTAGGAGGTAAGAGGAAGAAGAGAGTCAATCAAGCTGCGAGGATCAGAAAAGGCTTCCAAGGAAAGACCTGAACTAGACCTTGAAAAATGGCTCCAATATTAACAGGAAGAGAAGAGGGAGGAGGATATGAAACCCATCAGCAGATATGAAATTGGGACTGAAATGTCATGATAGCAAATGCAGGAAATGAGCAGGTCACTGCCATCCGATCTGGGCAGAATCAGTTTTTCTCAGCCTGGAAACATCCACCACCAAACTGGGGAAGTTATCCTTCTCAAGCTCCATTAAAGACTTGTAGCCTGATGATGGTTTTATTTTCTTCAGAGTTAATAAAAAGCTTTCATTTGGTGAGATACTGCTTCGTCCTACCATTCACCAAACCCCAATTCAAGTTATTTCAGGATGTTGATTTCTATTTCCTGATGACTCATGCAGTGGCAGCATGAAGGAATAGGCTTAAAACCTCTAATTGAGACAGCAAAGAAATTGTAAATTAAAACTTTTGTACCTGTATTGGTGCCAAAATTTTATGGGAGAATGAAATACATATATTCATGTTTACATACGTTATGAGCCACATCAGCTCATTAAACTTTCAGAGTTGAAGAAAATGAAAACTTTTAAAAATTTTTAACTGATTCATTCATCAAAACTTCCAGTTTGATAAATGAGCAGAGGCTTTCAGAAAATTGTCTTATGAATGAAAATCTCTCTTTAGAGGGAGGCATTATTATCCTCCTGATTATTATAAATAAGAGTAATAACTCTTGTATTTATTTAAGAAATGGTGATTAAATAATGAGGTGGTATCTTTGTTCCAGCTTTTGTTTTTCCAACTGAGTAAAAATGAGACACAGGAAAAGATTTGACTATGCTTGAGAGTACAGGATTCAGAAGCAATGCAGGGAATGATCATGTTTGATATTTACAAGATGCTAATGTCCTCAGTCATCCTCTAAATATCATGCTTGGCATTGCTGATTAAAGTAAATGACTACAACTAGTAACATCCAATACTACCTTTGGTCCTGTATACACCTTGGAATGTACAGCTCTGCGTTTTTAGAGAGTGTAATTTTTGACTGTCTGGAAATATCAACACATGAAGAGATCCAGCACTCCTCATTTGCATATAATGTCACAATCAGTTCTACTCCATTTTCTGTCAAGTGCCCACTGCTAATTCAGGCATCAAATATTTATGAGTTTAAATATAGTGAGCAAATATTTGTGCCTGGAAAATAATGAGCTGGATTTTAGTTAATTTGAAAAAATAATGACAAAACAAAAAGGCTATGTGAAGTAGAAGCTGTTCTAATTTCAAGGCATTGAGAAGGTTACATTTTGCTTTTCATCTATATTCATTTCAATGTCCCTCACTGTATGATTCTATGAGTCTTCAGTAAATGACTGTTGCATTGTTTTGCAAATGGAAACCAAAGTGGCTGGCTGTGGTCAATCAAAGCATTGCTGTATAGCCAGGTCTCCAACTGAGGCCAGATTTGTTTATCACTGGTTTGTAGGTGACCCTTGCAGGTATATGCATAAAGGTTTTAGTGTTTTGACTAAGGAAGAAAATGTTTGACTTTATTGCTGTTGCTGTTTTCTTGTTTGTGGTATGACTGGTTGGAGAAGATGAGAGAAATGGCGAAGACGGCAGAGAGGAGAGCAAGAAATTGTCCACTCTCCCCCTGGTGTGACCCCTGCGGAGGGAAAGGAGCCGACTTCAGGAAAGACTATGGAAACTCTGACCGTGACCACTGATGCTTCAGGGCATAAATGACAAAGCCCTTCACAGAGTCAGGCATCTAAAGGAGTGTCCGACCGTATGCACAGCAGAAACATTGACATTTTCAGGGAAAGCAGTACCAGCAGAAACAAGTGAGATCTAAATGAGAAGGCAGACATAGTACAATGGGAACAAGCTTGTTCCTAGACACAACTGAGAAACAATCCTCAAATATTCCAGAACTGACTGAGGGAGATTTTAAGAGGAAGCTGAATTCCTATATAAAGAAGGGCTGGGTTGGGAGGAAGTGGTGGAGAAATGAGTCCATGAGTATGCTCATGCTCTGTTCTTGCGGCAGTGGCTGGCGTTTAGATATTATATAAATACGACATGTGTTTATAAATTTAATGTTAAATGTCAACATCCCCTCCAAAGAAAGCCAGGCAAAAAGATTTATCCCAGACAAGTTTGTTTGAAGATTAATCTAAGCAAGAACTTCTCTCAGCATGAACATCAGCGAACATAAGTGATGAATATCTGACAGAGTTACTTAATTTTCCTCTACATGATTATTTTTGCAGGACATTATGATTCTTCCATATGCTAAAGAATTGGTTATTCCATTGTCACTTTGGAAAAGTTTCTAAAGGATGAGAAATGTGCTCTCTAACAAAGCTAGGAAGGAGGCAATTATTCACAACCTGTCCCAACTATTGCTGTATCCAGTACTGATGCAGTTAAAGTGACTATAAGCAGTTGTCTCCTAATGCATATTTTTCATGTCGCTATTCTAGAATTTTCATTCACCTACTAAATTTACTAACATCTTACTTAATGAAAGACTAAATGTTGTTCAACCAAATTGGGAACAAGGGAAGGATGTCTGCTCCCAGCACTTCTACTTCAATCTACTGCAGCTCTAAGCCATTGCAATATGGCAACAAAGGGAAATAAAGAGGCATACCGATTGGAAATAAAGAAGTAAAACTTTTGTATTCATGGACAATATGATCATGAACATAGAAAATTCTAAGGAATTTACTGAGAAATCCCACTATGACTAATTAGTGAGTTTATTAGCAAAGGGTCAGAATACAAGACCAATCTACAAAATCAATAACTGCACTTCTATATACTAGCAATAAATATTCTAAATAAGAACTTAAGTATACCATTTAAAAGAGCATCAGGGCTTCCCGGGTGGCGCAGTGGTTGAGAGTCCGCCTGCCGATGCAGGGGACACGGGTTCATGCCCCGGTCCAGGAAGATCCCACAGGCCGCGGAGCGGCTGGGCCCGTGAGCTATGGCTGCTGAGCCTGCACGTCCGGAGCCTGTGCTCCGCAACGGGAGAGGCCACAACACTGAGAGGCCCACGTACCGCAAAAAAAAAAAAGAGCATCAAAAATGCATCAAATACTTAAGGACAAATGTGTTCAACTGTGTTTAGGGCTTGTTCACTGAAAACTACAAAATACTGCTAACTGAAATTAAAGAAGACCTAAATAAATAGAGAGGTATAACATATCTGGATGTGGATTCAAGACTGTTAATATATCCATTCTCCCTAAATTTATCTACAGATACAACAAAATCCCAGTCAAAGACAGTAGGGATTTTTTTTAGTAGAAGTTCTTAAGAAAATGTTAAAATTTATCATTCGTGGTGGATGCTATGAAGTACCACCCATACTCCCTTTCAGAAATAAAGGAATTCTGCTCTTTAGCCACTGGTAGTGCCAACTGTAAACAGTCCTCAGAGGCCAGTCCCATTTCGGATTGGCTAAGCCAAAGAAAACTGTTTCAGCAAGGCCACAGCCCCTTCCCAGGGCTGCCTGTATTCAGCAACTGATAGACATAGAGGTTTAAGGGCCTGGCCTTCTTATTCCAACTCAAGACCACTTGAAAGTGATTCCATCTTCTAAATTCCTTGCAACCTCAGTTAAAACATCCCATTGTAACTGCATTGCAGGTTACTGCTCTCTCTGACAAACCCTGTTTCTTTCTCTTCCTTTCCATAAGTGTTGAACCCCAAAGCGTTCCCTAATAAACCTCCTGCATGCTCATTTCTATCTTAGAGTCTGCTTTCTGGGAAATCCCACCTGTGACAGAGTCAAGAAATAGGAGTCACATGAACCCAGGGTCCAATTCATCACAAGCAATGACTGCCTAAAATTAGAGTGATCCAAAAATAGAACACTCTGCTCTGAAAAAAGCAGTCATTTTCTTAGCATGGAAAGATCTCAAAATGATTGTAAGACATGTAGGGAACTTCTGACTTAGTAAAAGATTTAAATATATAACTAAAAAGCCTCTTCCGGTTTAAAAAGCCTTCAATTCATTATATCTCAACTAGTTTTTTGACCTGGGACAAATCATTTGTCCACTTGAAGCTGTTTCCTTTTTGGGAAAATAACGGTGTTAGATGAACACTGAAGTCACTGGTAGCCTCCTGTGATTTTACAATTCATAATGTATTTTTATAACAAGTTTTTAAGAAAGGGAGGGCTAGTATGATCCCAATTTCACAGAAAATGAAGAGCAGGCATGAAAGATTTAGACTCATGGCTACTATAGCATAAAGAGAATGCAGACCACTCTCTGCTAAATTGCTGATTTTCTTTGAGAAGCTCCAAGTTCCTTCAAAAAGTGTGTTTGCTTATCATAATTGATTCTAGTTTAATTACTTCCTTAAAGTCACCAAACTTACTCATAAATTATTCTCTTTAAATTTCTTGCCCACACCTTATCCTCAAGCCAACTGATATATGAAACCATCAATTTGTTTGCTGAAAAGTTTTCTGGTGCTCAGCTAGAAAGTTCAGGAAGTCTTTTATTTCCTGATATTGAGAAGAACCATATACTTACCAAAAGAGAAAGGAAGACACACACACACACACACGCACACACACACACACACACTCTTTCTCATTAATCCAAAGTCCTTAAAGTCAATGATGCTGGTAACAGGATATTACACTAATGATAATATTAGCATTAGATAATATTATTATTTTTGAAAAGTGCTTTATAGTTTATAAATAACTTTCATGTGCATTCCTATATTTACAAGTAGAGAAGTAATGCCCAAAAAGTAGCAGTAATAATTATTATTATGGCCACTAAGGAAAGAATAGAAGAATTAAATTACCCTATAGCATAAAATATTCAGATGAGGCAATGGAAATAATGCCGGTCACATGGAATATTATCTAATATCTTTCTCTGAAGGATTTTTTAAATTGGAAGAGAAAAAAGTCACATGTGACAGTGAGGATCTGAGGTGGGTATATATGGAGGCAAACACCCACTGAACAATCTATTAAGTTTCCTAGAATAGAATCACACACCCACCAACACTTCACAGATTATTTAAATGTTGATATGTCAGAGGATCAGCCCAGAAAAGGTTTTGTGAATTTTTCTTACTAGACCATCGAATACAATAAGAATCCCCTATTAAATTCCAGGGATGTTTTGTAAAGTACACCAACAAAGTACCCAATATTGCAGCTTTCTTTTACCAGCCTTCCAAATCATCACATGGCATCTTTGTTTTTGAGCCTCAGCAGCAAAGTTCCTTTGGGATCATTAGTAAACGTCTCTCATCAATTTCAATTAGGGATATATTCAGAAGACAATAAAATGCAAACAAATTACATCTCATACTTTAAAAACACTGCTTGGATATGTCTACCTTCTCTGCAAAAATATTTTTATTGTCTTGCATCTTCATTTGGTTGAATGACAGAAAACATTCCAATTGGCGAATGAATGAGAAAATTGTCCAACACCTATTCTCCATTTCAGTATTCTCTGAGACTAAAAATACACAGATACAGCCCTAGATTTATTTTTCTAGAATGTGAAAACATAGGATGAAAATACAGAATGCCTAAACATAACTAAAAATGATAGCCCAAAGTAGCTGCTAGCTGATTAATGTTAATTCTGGCTACCACCCTTATGCTTTGTGAGTTGTGGTTTAGAAACAGAAGCAAAGCCCCAAACAAAACAATACATGTAGGATGTTAAAGAGGCTACTGAATTTTGCTATATTTGTTTAAGGAAAACTATCTTAGGGAGTGAAGGTAATCCGAGCTCAGGATGGTGGGCTGAGAGCAGCGCGCTGCCTCCGCTCCTGGCACAAATCCCTTTACAAGCCAGGAAACAAAATAAATGAATTCATCTCAACAGTAGAAAACAAAGGAGACACTATAAGGACTCCAGAAAGTAGAGGACTGGATTGAAGAAGGAGACCACAGCCTAAGATGCAACTAAGAGAGGGAAGCTGCAAAGAGCAGGGGAAGCACGGTTGCCCCCATGTCTGAGGATGGCGGACAGTAGGAGCAGGAGAGGGCCCAGAACACACACATCTTTCCACTCCGCCCTGCTCTCCTGAACCTGCCCCAGGGCCAGGCAAGAGAAACAAGAAACTCCTCCTTCAGGTAAGTGAGAGTGGGTGGAGAGACAGGATGCTGTTCCAGGCAACTCTCAACACCCAGTAGAATAGTGAGCCCTAGACACAGAGTTCTATCTACTTATGATCTCACTCAAAAACTGGTCCTCACTCTGCTGTACAGCAAGGGACTAACACAACATTGTAAAACAACTATACTCCAATAAAAATTAATTAAAAAAAAAAAAACTGGTCCTGCTTCTCCCATCAAGCAGGCTGCAAAAACAGATACAGCATTCTCTGAGTTTAAGAGAGAATTTCAGTTACAAAGATGTGCAAGACTCATCAAATATTTAAAGAAAGCCAACACCATGAAAGTGCAATAGAAAATTCAAAAAAGAGAAGACATTTACATGCAAAGAAAGAAAATTGAGAGTGTGAGCAGGCCAGGACTTATGATCATTATAGATAATATTCTAAAAAAAGATTCAAGAGAATATTTCATCCTAAAATAAAATCAACAAGAGGTTGAGGAGATTGAAATTTTGCCTACAGAAATAAAAACTAACCAGATGAATAAATACAGGATATCCAACTTACAGAAGTTACAGGAGAAGAGAAAAAGATTGACATTATTTACTGCTTGCAAATGCTGTCTGAAATGATTACCAGAGGATGCAAAGAGTGGGAGATGGGGAGAGAGGGGAAAGAAAGAAAAGGAAAAGGAAAGATTAAAAATACACGAAGAAAAAGTGGAATTCAAAGAGTAATGATGAACAATAACAACAACAAAAGAACATTTAGAGTTGTCCCAACATGTTAATAGAACAATAAAACCACAGCAACTATCAAACTAAAATTCCAAACTATATAAAAATGACAAATGCATAGAGGTACCTGTCTAAATAATGGGGAAGATTGCAACTCTGAGTAATTAAATACATGTTTGTACAAGAGAAATACAGACATAATTACTCAGAATTATCTTCCAAACAGAGTGAGAAAAAAAAATCAATGTAACAAAAGGCTGGAAAGGAGGTAAAAAGAGAAATAAATAGCAAGTGAGGTAAATAGAAAACAAAATAAAATTTCCAGAAAAAGTTAAATGAATTGTTAGTTATACTACATATGCCAGTGGGTTAAACTCATCTATTAAAAGATAGCAACTCACAGATTAGGTTAAAAAAAAACCCAAAAAACCTTTTTTATAAACTGTCTATAGAGGCATCCTTAAATGTCCTTAAAATGAAA
The DNA here is from genome assembly GCF_025265405.1 of Mesoplodon densirostris. Classification (NCBI taxonomy): domain Eukaryota; kingdom Metazoa; phylum Chordata; class Mammalia; order Artiodactyla; family Ziphiidae; genus Mesoplodon; species Mesoplodon densirostris. Next base: position 24,058,559 of record NC_082680.1, on the reverse strand, counting down.
GCACACAGGAAAATCTAAAATAACAATGTGGAAAAATACACATTAGGCAAATTACAGAAGAATATAAGACAAAGGAAAATTTAATGTGAAAGTATTAAATGATTCCTTAAAAAAAGGAGGACTCCAATAAGAAGCCACAATAGTTATAAATCTATAACTAGTTAATAAAATAGCTTTGAAATTTATATAATGAAAAACTGTATAAATACAAAGAGATATGAACAATTAAAAATCTTAAAGGAAGATGCTAACAAAGCTGTCTCAAAATCTGACAAAACAAGGAGTCAAAACAAAATTAATTAGAATGAATAAAATATTACACATGAAATTCAAAGTTTATACACTTTTTTTCAAACACACATTGACAAAGTTTACCATGTATTATTAAGCCACAAAGGAAATTTCAACAAATTCTCAAAAGTGGAAATCCTGGCAACCACCAAGGATAATGTGAAAAAAAAAAAGAAATTAATAACCTTAACAAAAAATGTTAGCACAGCCCTCCCACTGAAAAAATTATTAAATAACTGTAATTGTTAATCACATTCAAAATTATTCTTAGGTCAAGGGGGAAACAAAATGAAAATTACAAACTGTACAGAGTATTGAAGAGTGTGAGAATGAGAACATGAGGCTACACCCACAGTGTTACATCAAAGCAGTATTTTAAAAAAGAGAGACTGAAAATTGTTGATCTAAGCTTTCAACTAGATTTAAAAACTCTCAGAAAATTAGGGCAGAAATAATTGAGGTTAAAAAAGAGATTAATGAGATTAGAAAATAAGAAAAGTTTAGCAATAAAACCAAAAGGTGATTTTTGGAAAGATCAACCATTTTAAAAACTTTGGGATGTATAATTTCAAAAAAGAGATAAAATATAAATTAACAATGTTGTGAACAAAAAGTAGAAATACAGGTAATGACTTTAAACTTTTATAAAAAATACTATATTACTTATCTAGATGAAAATAGGCACTTTTAAGAAAATTAAAATTTTCAAAATTGGCTCCACAAAAAATAGAAAATAAATATAGATTTAGAATAAATTGAAATGTCAGCTGAAGAACTATCTTAAAAATTGTACAAGATCCAGATGGATTTACAGATAAATTTCATAAACTTTCAAGAAACAAATAATTCCAATTTATACCAATTATTTCAAAACATATAATAAGTGAAAGAAGCCAATCTGAAAAGGCTACATACTGTGTGATTCCAACTAAATGACATTCTTGAAAAGGCAAAACTATGGAGACAGTAAAAATCAGTGGTTGCCAGGGGTTAAGGCATGGGGTAGGAATAAAGAGGCAGAACATAGAAGATTTTAAGGACAATAAAAATACTTTGTGTGATACCATAATGATGGATACATGTCATTATACATTTGTCCAAACCCATGGAATATACAACACCAAGAAGGAACCCTAAGGTACACTATGGACTTTGGGTAATTATGATATGTCAATGTAGGTTCATCAGTGATAACAAATGTACAGTTCTGGTGGGGATGTTGATAACGGGGGAATCTATGCATATGTGGGCGTGGGAGTATATAGGAAATCTCTGTACCTTCCCCTCAATTTTGCTATGAACCTTAAACTGCTCTAAAAAAGTAATGTCAATAAAATTTAATTAATTTAAAAGTACATAATATGGTTCCTAGCTCATTCCTCAAAGATCACATAACACTAATATCAAAACCAGTAAAAGATAGTATCAGAAAAGGCAACTATGGGTCATTTTCACTGACAAACATATAAACAAAATTTGTAGCTTAGCTTACTCAATACTGAAGTATATTAAAATGATAATGTATTATAAAATATACATATATATAATAATTTTACATAAACTATATCTCACTATGCTCTGGGAACCTGAATGACTATAGAGTCATTTAGTGAGGGTCCACTTAAGATACAGAATAGAAACAGCAACAGTCATTTTTAGAGATATTTAATATAAAGAACTGTTAACCAGCCAGATAGTGAAGAACTGAAAAGACAAAAAGGAATACTAAAATATCATGGGATAGGAAGCTGTAGGAATCAGCTACCACCCTTAGGGCAGAGAGAACAGACACAAGGTTAGAATTATTATAATTTAGAAGCTGAGTGACTTCTCAGAGCTGGGGCCCAGATCTCTCAGGATGGGTGCTTGCCAGCTAGTGCTGGTATTGAAGTACAGTAAAACTAGTTCTAGGAACATTGTCAGAACTACAAACTGGACCCAACTGTTGCTACTGAAACACGCTATCATTGCTGGGATGGAAAATAAATGCTGAGATGTCACTGAAAGGAGCAGGAAGCAAACAGGAGAAACTGTGTTCCTTCTCCCTCCTTCAGCCTTCTAGTCTGCCTCTAGCATCTCCTAATTAGGAGAGCTTAACAGGTAGTTGGCTGGCACAAGAGAAATGTGATTTACAGAGTCCTGGGCCTGGCATCACAGACAGAGGACACAAGGGTGGGACTGAAAGTAAGGCAATAGTTTAATGCCAGCCTATGTACATCTGTACATACACTGAAGGTCCCACTGTATTTCCCATAGCCTGGATTTCCCCTTTATGTCCAAATCAAAGAGGTTTTATTTGTTTTATTGCTCTTTATCATTATATACTAAAACATTAAGGAATAAGAACAATAGTCTAATTGAGGTAACTTTGATAATTATGTAGTCTATATAAATATTTTTATAAAACTCAGAATTTGAACTGTAGTTTTCTTCACTTATACTGCATACCTTGATTTGATTACATTTATTTTAATTTCACCCTTCATTGGTTCAGTTATTCAAATAATTCATGCAAGGGTTTCTTAAAAAACTCATTTTTAATAAGGTCTTTTTGTGTGTTTAAACCAGGCAAGTGGTTTAGTTCAAACTGTATTTACATTAACATACACTTGAGGGGCTTTTTGAGAATTGTGTGACTTTTTTAACTAGTTGGTGTGTTTTTCCTTTTTCTCCTGTTTAGCTAGCTCCTTCGAATGTGGAGAAGTAAGGTCCCTGGATAGAGAGGAAAGCAAAGAGTGAGTGGAGATTCTGATTCACAATGGAGTTAAGTCTGCTTATCCAGTGGCCTCTGAGCTTTCCTTCTGCACCTACAGGAACCTGTTTCTAACACTTGGCCAGACAAGGTAACTCTCTATCATTCAGTCACTCTCCATTTTGCAATAAACTCAATCTTATCCCACTTTCATCCTCCCCATTACTATTCCTCACTTTGCCTCCCTCTTTCTGTGCCCACTGAGATGGTGGCTATAAACTACAATTATCACTGTAGCATTAAAAAAAAAAAGAATGCTGAACCAAAATATTTGTAGTCTTTCTTCAACTCTCATCTCCTTTGAATTATCTCCTTCCCCTGCTGCCATTTACAGAAAAGTTTATCTACAGAACTGTCTACATAAACTTTTCAATCTTTCTCCTCATATTTATTGTTTGTCTTAAAATTTATATAATTACGAAATAGTTTGTATTTGAAAAGAATGCATGTTTCACTGAAGAAAATATACAAATGGCCAATAAACCCATGAAAAGATGCTCAACATCCTTAGCAAGCAGAGAAATGCAAATCAAAACCACGGTGAGATACCACTTCACATCCACGAGGATGGCCATAATCAAAATGACAGATAATAACAAGTGTCCGTGAGGATGTGGAGAAATTGAAATCCTGCTGGTGGGAATATAAAATGGTGTAGCCACTTAAAAAAAATAGTCTAGCAGTTCCTCAGAATAAACGTAGAGTTACCAAATGTTCTAGTAATTCTAGTCCTAGTTATAGACAAAACAGAAATGAAAGTATATGTCCACACAGTGACATACAAAACTTGTACATCAATGTATATAGCAGCCAAATTAACATCCAAAAAATGGAAACAATCAAATGTCTATCAAGTGATGAATGGAAGAAGATGGCAGAGTAGAAGGATGTGCTCTCACTCCCTCTTGCGAGAGCACCAGAATCAAAACTAATAATCATTGACAGGAAGACACTGGAACTCACCAAAAAAGATACCCCACATCCAAACACAAAGGAGAAGCTGCAATGAGATGGCAGGAGGGGCACAATCACAATAACATCAAACCCCATAACTGCTGGGTGGGTGACTCACAAACTGGAGAACACTTATACCACAGAAGTCCACCCAGTGGAGTGAAGGTTATGAGCCCCACGTCAGGCTTCCCAACCTGGGGGTCCAACAACGGGAGGAGGAATTCCCAGAGAATCAGATTTTGAAGCCTAGTGGGATTTCATTGCAGGACTTTGACAGGACTGGGGGAAACAGAGACTCCCACTCTTGGAGGGCACACACAAAGTGGTGTGAGCATCAGGACCCAGGGGAAGGAGCAGTGACCCCAGGGGAGACTCAACCAGACCTACCTGCTAGTGTTGGAGGGTCTCCTGCAGAGGCAGGGGGTGGCTCTGTCTCACCATGAGGACAAGGACACTGGCAACAGAATTTCTGGGAAGTACTCCTTGGTGTGAGTCCTCCAAGAGTCTGACATTAGCCCCATCAAAGAGCCTGTATACTCCAGTGCTGGGTTGCCTCAGGCCAAACAACCAACAGGGAGAGAACTCAGCCTCACCCATCAGCAGACAAGCAGATTAAAGTTTTACTGAGCTTTGCCCACCAGAGCAACACCCAGCTCTACCCACCACCAGTCCTTCCCATCAGGAAGCTTGCAGACAGCAGAAGCAAGAAGAACTACAATCCTGCAGCCTGTGGAACAAAAACCACATTCACAGAAAGATATACAAAATGAAAAGGCAGAGAGCTATGTACCAGATGAAGGAACAAGATAAAACCCAAAAAAAACCAATTAAATTAAGTGGAGATAGGCAACTTTCCAGAAAAAAATATTCAGAATAATGATAGTGAAGATGATCCAGGACCTTGGAAAAAGAATGGAGGCAAAGATCGAGAAGGTGCAAGAAATGTTTAACAAATACCTAGAAGAATTAAAGAACAAACAAACAGAGATGAACAATACAATAACTGAAATGAAAAATACACTAGAAGAAATCAATAGCAGAATAACTGAGACAGAAGAATGGATAAGTGACCTGGAAAACAGAATGGGGGAATTCACTACCATGGAACAGAATAAAGAAAAAAGAATGAAAAGGAATGAAGGCAGCCTAAGAGACCTCTGGGACAACAGTAAACGCAACAACGTTCGCATTATAGGGGTCCCAGAGGAGAAGAGAGAGAAAGGACCCGAGAAAATATTTGAAGAGATTATAGTCGAAAACTTCCCTAACATAGGAAAGGAAACGGCCACCCAAGTCCAGGAAGTGAAGAGAGTCCCAGGCAGGATAAACCCAAGGAGAAACACGCCAAGACACACAGTAATCAAATTGGCAAATATTAAAGACAAAGAAAAATGATTAAAACAACAAGGGAAAAATGACGAATAACATACAAGAGAACTCCCATAAGGTTAACAGCTGATTTCTCAGCAGAAACTCTACTAGCCAGAAGGGAGTGGCATGATATATTTAAGATGATGAAAGGGAAGAACCTACAACCAAGATTATTCTACCCAGCAAGGATCTCATTCAGATTCAATGGAGAAATCAAAAGCTTTTCAGACAAGCAAAAGCTAAGAATTCAGCACCACCAAACAAGCTCTACAACAAATGCTAAAGGAACTTCTCTAAGTGGGAAACACAAGAGAAGAAAAGGACCCTCAAAAACAAACCTAAAACAATTAAGAAAATGGTAATAGGAACATACATATCGATAATTACCTTAAATGTGAATGGATTAAATGCTCCACTCAAAAGACACAGGCTAGGGGCTTCCCTGGTGGTGCAGTGGTTGAGAGTCCGCCTGCCGATGCAGGGGACACGGGTTCGTGCCCTGGTCTGGGAAGATCCCACATGCCGCGGAGCAGCTAGGCCCGTGAGCCATGGCTGCTGAGCCTGCGCGTCCGGAGCCTGTGCTCCTCAATGGGAGAGGCCACAACAGTGAGAGGCCCGCGTACAGCAAAAAAAAAAAAAAAGACACAGGCTCGCTGAATGGACACAACAACAAGACCCGTATATATGCTGTCTACAAGACACCCACTTCAGACCTAGGGACACATACAGACTGAAAGTGAGGGGATGGAAAAAGATATTCCACGCAAATGGAAATCAAAAGAAAGCTGGAGTAGCAATACTCATATCATATAAAATAGACTCTAAAATAATGAATGTTACAAGAGACAAGGAAGGACACTACATAATGATCGAAGGATCAATCCAAGGAGAAGATATAGCAATTATAAATATATATGCACCCAACACAGGAGCACCGCAATACATAAGGCAAATGCTAACAGCTATAAGAGGAAATCGACAGTAACACAATAATAGTGGGGGACTTTAACACCTCACTTACACCAATGGACAGATCATTCAGACAGAAAATTAATAAAGAAACACAAGCTTTAAATGACACAATGGACCAGATAGATTTAACTGATATTTATAGGACATTCCACCTGAAAAGAGCAGATTATACTTTCCTCTCAAGTGCACACGGAACATTCTCCAGGATAGATCACATCTTGGGTCACAAATCAAACCTCAGTAAATTTAAGAAAACTGAAATCATATCAAGCATCTTTTCCAACCACAATGCTATGAGATTAGAAATCAATTACAGGGAAAGAAACATAAAAAACACAAATACATGGAGGCTAAACAAAACGTTACTAAACAACCAAGAGATCACTGAAGAAATAAAAAAATACCTAGCGACAAATGACAATGAAAACACAATGATCCAAAACCTATGGGATACAGCAAAAGCAATTCTAAGAGGGAAGTTTATAGCAATACAATCCTACCTCAAGAAACAAGAAAAATCTCAAGTAAACAATCTAATCTTATACCTAAAGGAACTAGAGAAAGAAGAACAAAGAAAACCCGAAGTCAGTAGAAGGAAAGAAATCATCAAGATCAGAGCAGAAATAAATGAAACAGAAACAAAGAAAACAATAGCAAAGATCAATAAAACTAAAAGCTGGTTCTTTGAGAAGATAACTAAAATTGATAAACCTTCAGCCAGACTGATCAAGAAAAAGAGGGAGAGGACTCAAATCAATAACATTAGAAATGAAACAGAAGAAGTTATAATGGACACTGCAGAAATACAAAGCATCATAAGAGACTACCACAAGCAACTCTATGCCAATAAAATGGACAACCTGGAAGAAATGGGAAAATTCTTAGAAAACTATAACCTTCCAAGACTGAACCAGGAAGAAATAGAAAACATGAACAAACCAATCACAAGTAATGAAATTGAAACTGTGATTAAAAATCTTCCAACAAACAGAAGTCCAGGACCAGATGGCTTCACAGGTGAATTCTATCAAACATTTAGAGAAGAGCTAACACCCATCCTTCTCAAACTCTTCCAAAAAATTGCAAAGGAAGGAACACTCCTGAACTCATTCTATGAGGCCACCATCACCCTGATACCAAAACCAGACAAAGATGCTATAAAGAAAGAAAATTACAGACCAACATCACTGATGAATATATATGCAAATATCCTCAACAAAATAGTAGCAAACAGAATCCAACAACACATTAAAAGTATCATACACCATGATCAAGTGGGATTTATCACAGGGGTGCAAGGATTCTTCAATATATGCAAATCAATCAATATGATACACCATATTAACAAACTGAAGAATAAAAACCATATGATCATCTCAACAGATGCAGAAAGAGCTTTCAACCAAATTCAACACCCATTTATGATAAAAACTCTCCAGAAAGTAGGCATGGAGGGAACTTACCTCAACATAATAAAGCCCATATATGACAAATCCACAGCAAACATCATCTCAATGGTGAAAATCTGAAAGCATTTCCTCTAAGATCAGGAACAAGACAAGGATGTCCACTCTCACCGCTATTATTCAACATAGTTTTGGAAGTCCTAGCCACACCAATCAGAGAAGAAAAAGAAATAAAAGGAATAAAAATTGGAAAAGAAGAAGTAAAACTGTCACTGTTTGCAGACGACATGATTCTATACATAGAGAATCCTAAAGATGCCACCAGAAAACTACTAGAGTTAATCAATGAATGTGGTAAAGTTGCAGGATACAAAATTAATGTACAGAAATCTCCTACATTCCTATACACTAATAATGAAAGATCAGAAAGAGAAATTAAGGAAACAATCACATTCACCATTGCAACAAAAAGAATAAAATACCAAGGAATAAACCTACCTAAGGAGGTAAAAGACCTGTACTCAGAAAACTATGAAACACTGATGAAAGAAATCAAAGATGACACAAAATGTTGAAGAGATATACCATGTTCTTGGATTGGAAGAATCAATATTGTGAAAATGACTATACTACCCAAAGCAATCGACAGATTCAGTGCAATCCCTATCACATTACCAATGGCATTTTTTACAGAACTAGAACAAAAATCTTAAAATTTATATGGAGACCCAAAGACCCCGAATAGCCAAAGCAATCTTGAGGGAAAAAAACGGAGCTGGAGGAATCAGACTCCCTGACTTCAGACTATATTACAAAGCTACAGTAATCAAGACAATATGGTACTGGCACAAAAACAGAAATATAGATCAATGGAACAAGATAGAAAGCCCAGAGATAAACTCATGAACCTATGGTTAACTAATCTGTGACAAAGGAGGCAAGGATATAAAATGGAGAAAAGACAGTCTCTTCAATAAGTGGTGCTGGGAAAACTGGATAGCTACATATAAAAGAATGAAATTAGAATGCTCCCTATCACCATACACAAAAATAAACTCAAAATGGATTAAAGACATAAATGTAAGAAAGACCGGACACTATAAAACTCTTAGAGGAAAACATAGGAAGAACACTCTTTGGCATAAATCACAGCAAGATCTTTTTTGACCCACCCCCTAGAGAAATGGAAATAAAAACAAAAATAAATAAATGGGACCTAATGAAACTTAAAAGCTTTTACACAGCAAAAGAACTCATAAACAAGACAAAAAGACAACCCTCAGAATGGGAGAAAATATTTGCAAATGAATCAACAGACAAAGGATTAATCTCCAAAATATATAAACAGTTCATGCAGCTCAATATTAAAAAAACAAACAACTCAATCAAAAAATGGGCAGAAGTCCTAAATAGACATTTCTCCAAAGAAGACATACAGATGGCCAAAAGGCACATGAAAAGCTGTTCAACATCACTAACTATTAGAGAAATGCAAATCAAAACTACAATGAGGTATCACCTCACACCTGTTAGAATGGCCATCATCAAAAAATCTGCAAACAACAAATGCTGGAAAGGGTGTAGAGAAAAGGGAACCCTCTTGCACTGTTGGTGGGAATGTAAATTGATACAGCCACTATGGAGAACATTATGGAGGTTCCTTAAAAAACTAAAAATAGAATTACCGTATGACCCAGCAATCCCACTACTGGGCACATACCCAGAGAAAACCATAATTCAAAAAGACACATGCACCCCAATGTTCACTGCAGCACTATTTACAATAGCCAGGTCATGGAAGCAACCTAAATGCCCATTGACAGACAAATGGATAAAGAAGATATGGCACATATATACAATGGAATATTACTCAGCCATAAGAAGGAACAAAATTGGGTCATTTGCAGAGATGTGGATGGACCTAGAGACTGTCATACAGTGAAGTAAGTCAGAGAGAAAAAATCAAATATCGTATATTAACGCATATATATGGAATCTAGAAAAATGGTACAGATGAACTGGTTTGCAAGGCAGAAATAGAGACAAAGATGTAGAGAACAAACGTATGGACACCATGGGGGGAATGCAGGGGTGGTGGGGTGGTGGTGGAATGAATTGGGAGATTGGGATTGACATGTATACACTAATATGTACAAAATAGGTAACTAATAAGAACCTGCTGTATTAAAAAAATACATAAAATAAAATTCGAATTTAAAAAAAGAATTAAGTACTGATACATATTACAACATGAATGAAACTTGAAAATATTATATTAAATGAAAAGAAGCAGACACAAAGACCACATATTATATGGTTCTATTTACATGAAATGTCCCAAACAGGCAAATCTAGAGAGACAGAAAGTAAACTAGTGTTCGCACAGGGTTGGGGGCGCTGGAAATAGGAATGGCTGCCAATGAGTATCAGGTTTCTTTTGGGGGTGCTAAAAATGCTCTAAAATACATTGTGGTGATGGTTACACAATTGTGAATAAACTAAAAACCATTGAGTTGTACACTTTAAATGGGTGGACTGCATGGTATGTGAATTATATCTCTGTAAAGCAGTTTTTTTAAAAGGAATGGAAAAGAATGTATATATGGTCCAAAGATTACCTAGTTTAAGAATTCTACTATTTCTGCCACGTCCTCTGCATGTCCCTTATTTGTCTTTTTCCACTGAAATGTAGCAGTTATTTATATAATCTATTTTGTTAATGAAAAGTGTTACAAATTTCTTCTTCCAGTTTGCTGCTGTTTTATACATTATTTAAGGTCTCTTTGGATGAACCTAAGGTCTCAATTTTATTGAGTCCAATTTACCAATTTTTTCATTTTGAGTATACAGTATATGTGATTTCTTAAGAAATTCTCTCCTGCCCTGTAAAATATTCTTAGATATTTATTCTCTAAAAATTTTAAAGTTTTATTTTTCACATTTAAGTTCTAACTAAGCCTAGAATTGAATTTAATATATGGCATGAGGTAGAGATTCAATTATCTATTTTGCATATATGTAATCAACATAATAAAAGGCAACATAATAAAATAATCTCACTGATCTGCAATGCCACTCCTCCCAAATGGTTCATTTTCCTAAATGAATAGGTCAGTTTCTAAACTTTCTGTTCTGTTCCATTGATCTATATATACACCCATTTTTAATTATTATAATGTTATAAGCTCTGTGATTTTGTTTCTTCAGGTGTATTTTGACTATTCTTGGCCCTTTATTCTTCCATAAACATTTTAGAACCAGCTTGCAAAATTGCACAAAAATTAGTGTTTGGGATTGTTATGGAATTGCAGTGAAATACATTTTATATATATATAAAATTGAGACCTTCATGTTATTAGCTCCTCCTATCCGTAAACATGATCTATCTCTTCATTTAGTTAGGTCTACTCTATAATCTTCTAATTAAGTTTTCTAGATTTTCTTCATTGAGTTCTTGTATATCTTTACTTGATATATTATTAGGCCCTTAATTTTTTTTATTGCTCTTGTAAATGGTATCTTTTTTCATATATTTTCTATTTTTCCTTATGTATAGATATACAGTTGGGTTTATATGTTGTCCTTATATCCAATATTGTTGCTAAACCTTCTTGTTAATCTAATAATTTCTCTGTATTTTATTGGGGATTTTCTGCATGGTTAATTATACCATGTATAAATATTTACAATTATGTCTTCCTTTCATATTCCAATAATTTTTGTTTTCTTGTTCTCCTGAAAAGTCTGAGACCTCCCATACAATACTGAAAAAGGAAAGAGAGGGAGACAGAGAGAAAGAGAGAAAATGCATGTGGTGAGTATCTGTGTCTTGTTTTGATCTGAAAAGAAGTGTTTCCACTCTTTAGTCTGTAAGCATAACATTTACTTTAGGTTTTTAGTAAAAAGTCTTTTTGGGGTTCAGAAAGTGTCCTTCTACTCTCAACTTCCTAAGAGTTTTTATCATTAATAAAAGATGGAGAGGTTTTTCTCCATCTACTGTGATAGTTGTATGATTTTTCTTCTTTAATTTTCAAGTGATATATTACTTTTAGTGCTAAATCAACCTTGCCATTTTGGTCATGATTTTATACTTTTATGGAGATTTAAACAATAAGTATGTACCTAGTATACTAGTTGTCTTTCAACATTGTGCCTCAGAAAACTGAATCAAAGACCTCAGTAAGCTAGAGTAATAAGCTAGCTTCTAAATGAGTACCAACTATTAACAACCCTCCATAATTTGCTTAAAAGGAAATCACAAGGAGTTCGGTTATTTTACAGAAATAATGTAAATTTATAAATACACGATTGTTTGATCAGAAAAATTTGACAAAGACCTTATATTTCTGCATCTGCTCAAGGTCCTTCAGAAGTACCTGCACCTGCCTTTTGCAGGCCATGAGAATCACTGCTCTGGTCACAGCCCATATCCTACCACCTATAATCTACAAATATGTGTCTATTTACCTTCTATATACTAAAACAAAGTCCATGCATCTCAGATTTTGAATTATTTTGTTCTATATTTCCCAACATTTTCTTTTTGGAAAATAATTTTATCTTCTTTCTTCAAATTACTACTTAAAATATTCCATTAAGTTTGTCTTCTCTAAAAACCCCATCTGATTCAATCCTTCTAGTCTTTTCATTGAACTATTTTATTCTTCAACTATTGATTTTTTCCAGTCCTTGGTAGTGTATTACCTTTTGATAATGACCATGTGAAATATATAAGGAGCACGATGTTTGACACATAAATTGCACTTGATATGTATTAATCATCTATTTAAATTCTTCCATTAAATCCCTCCATGAAATTCAAGCTAGTTACATGCTGTTTATGACATCCACACTTCCCTCTACCAAGGAACATATTGTCTTACCTACAATTAATGTTCTGGGATATGTCCAGAGCTACTATTCCTCTCCCTCTTCCACCACTATAAATATGTCATATGCTGTTCTCTTAGGAGTCCCTGCTTTGCAGCCTACTTTTTCTTTCCTATTCATTATTACAGTCTCTATTAGTAAACTGGCCTCTTTCCTAGACTTGATCAGATCCCAGTTGGTTGGACTACAAACACTTTGTAATCAGGGCCAAGACTTAAGATCAGATAAGGAAGTATTATTTCTATCCAAGAAACTTACATTTCAGGTTGCCAATAAATGAGGAATTTGCTGCCAAGTTTTTCTAGAGTAATGTTTTGAATCTTCTACCAAAGAGATACATAATAAAATTAGCATTTGAAAATATTGCACAGTAATCATTTCTATAGGAATTAAAATCAAAGCTCATAAACCAAACAATGAATATGACCAAATAAGGCCCTTAATAAACATCATAATAAAAACCTGAAAGAGACAGAGTTCAAAAGTGTGAACTATTAGCTGAAATAAAAGTGACCCCAAAACCTGACTTTCAAACGCTTAGTAATACTACAGGGCATATGAATCTAGGTCATTTCCTGTGAATGTACACAAGGAAAAATAAAGTTTAGAGTGAACAGTAGCATGGAAGCATGTGGAGCAGGAAACCTAATAAACTTTTAAAGAAAACACTTAAAAGAATACTCATAATTTTTCACCTAAATATTGGCTTTCCTACCTTCCCTTATGATCTCCACTCCTATCTTTTCTCTCAAGAGCCATCAGCCTTTTTGAGGGCATGCCTTTTGGGTGAATTTTTACCAAGTACCTCACTGACATATAGACATGTATAGGAGATACATATAGTGGAGTCAGTTTTCTCTACTTAAACTTTACTGACTCTCTATGAATTATTCTTATCTACCTCACCACAAACTCAAATTGCATTTTGATGAAGTATGGGCCTCCAATGCTTCTGTTTCAGCAGCTTCCCATCCTGTGAGTGAGATGGAGTGGGATGCTTAGGAGGCACACTGGAGGGGCCAGCAGGACCCCTCACCATGAGGCGTTTGACCACAGGCCCTTCACTGCCTGGGCCTCGGTGCCTTCGCCTGAAAATTAGAGACTTATCCAGATGATGCTAGATCCCCAGCCACCTCTACCTGCCACGGTCCAGTGAGAAGAAATTGGTGCAAAAGAGGGATTTTTCAAAATATGGAGAGAAAATGAAATGAAACATCCATATCCTTTCACGCTAAGTAGTTCTCCATGTTAACCTCTACTTTTACACTCTTCACTCTCTGGGTCTTGTTGGTCCTGCCAATTTCTCTATTATGAGTCCCTTTGGCAGTTACAAGGATATCCCATAGAGTAGTCACATGATCCCAAACTCTGTATCCTCTTGCTATTACTAGGATACAAAACAACAGGAACACCAAAGTTACTATTTTCCACACTGGAGAGTCTGCAATCAGTTTACAAACTGTATACGTGTGAAAGAAATATGAATTTCTTGTCATGAAGATACGTTTGGGGTAAAACATCAAAGAGCAAGGTTATCATCAGGGTTTGGTCAGAGATGTGTAATTTATTATAGGGATTTGATGATGTGCAATCATGGGAGCTGGTTCACAGTAAGGATGTGCTATGTCTTGTACTGGAGTCTGAAGTCTGCAGTAAAGGCAGTAAGAAGAAAAAAAAAAGATGACTATAAAGTGGGGCAGGGCTTCCCTGGTGGTGCAGTGGTTGAGAGTCCGCCTGCCAATGCAGAGGACATGGGTTCGTGCTCTGGTCCGGGAAGATCCCACATGCCGCAGAGCGGCTAGGCCCGTGAGCGATGGCCGCTGAGCCTGCGCGTCCGGAGCCTGTGCTCCGCAACGGGAGAGGCCACAACAGTGAGAGGCCCGTGTCCCGCAAAAAAAAAAAAAAGTGGGGCAGCAAACTGGAATCTATGAGGCTGACTTGGAATCAACAAGGATCGCATGCAACCTGCCAAAACCTTCGATTTTGATGATGGGAGTGCCCCGCGGGAGAAACAGGGGCTCCCTCAATGTAGAGCTAAACATGCACCTGGTCAAAAAGCTTAAGGAGGATCTGGCAGGAGCCAGAGGCACCGTGATTGTGGGCCCAGCCACTGCCACACGCTAACCAGCTGAGCCAGAAGGTAATTGACAGCACGTGTGAACCAGAAGAGGCCATCACACCTTGTACTGACTGTCCTAACATTAAAAAATAAAGATGGCTCTCCTTTGCTTTTATTTCTCCAAATCTGATGCAAAATGTCTCTTATGGTCCAGGCTAGTCCAGAACTGACAAGCAAGAAAATTCTGGCAAAGGTACTTCCAGTTTAGCTCAGTTGACATAATGCAAATCCACCACAACCTGTCCCTTGTCCACGTAAACCTCTTTCGATTATACTTAACTTCAAAATAAAGCAAATAGCAACACAATGCAAAACACAATACAACTGTAGCTCATATAACTGAAAGACATATTGATTCTCTCTCCAATAGAGGATACAAAGTCTTTTAACTGTCTTTGGAGGAGAGCTATTCCTCTCCTTTGCCACATCACTCTTCCCCTTTGATATTCTGTAACATGAAACTGAGATATAAGTTAACTGTTATTAACACATCTTATGTTAAGACGCCGGAGAAGGGGAAAAGGAGAAAGAAACTTTTTGATATTCATAACAAAAGGAGGAGGAAATGCATTTAATTATTATAGTTCTCATTTCTGCAATTACCCATAGCTGGTACTTATAATTACCTTCTTCCACTCCCCATTCCATAACCTCTTTGCCCTTAGTAAGCACCTCGGCTAGTTGCAGTTCCTTGCCTGATGGAGTGACCCCAAACTTTCATTCCTGGAAGGTTCTGGGTCTTAGTAATAATACCTGTATTGGATTGTTGTACTTTTCTATTGTCTTTAATCACAGAGTTTGAGAGTACTATAATCACAGAGCTTGAGAGTACTAAGAAGCATCCTGAGAGATCTCTTGCATCTCAGACATAATTCTGCTTACCTCCACGGTGTAGTGACAATCCAATATTTCCCTTGTTAACCAACACCAATTATTCCATCCAGTGCAGTGGCCCATTCTTTGCCTGTTAATGAATAACACCACTGTCATGTCTCCTGGTAGCAGCATTTCTCCCTCCGGAACTAAGACTGCTAGAGCAGTATCGTATCCTGTAGAAGGGAGAAGGGATCAAGACCACTGAGGACTACATATGACTTAGGGATGGAAAGTAGCCCTGAGGTAGGGCAGTGAAGATTTATCATTTACCCTGCCAGCTAATAGCAAATGCTTCTGATGGTCTTTACTAACAGGTGTAGATAGGCAAAAGCATTCACTTGATCAACAGCTGTAAACCAGGCACCTGGAGATGTGTTGACTTGTTGCAGCAACAAAACCACATCTGAAAGAATACCTGCAATTGAAGTCACCACCTGATTAAGTGTAGGGTAACTCATCACTGATCTTCATGATTGTCGTATGCATAGGCCAAACAGGCAAGTTGAATGGGGAATCACCACTGCTGAATCTTCCAAGTCTGTGATGATATTATTAAGCTTTAAAATCCAAGATGTTTTTTAAAAATTTTTTGGTAGGTAGAGGAAGTTCTAGTGGCTTCCAGTTGACTCTCTCTAACTTATTAGTTCTCGCTCCATAGCAGCAAATACTTGGTTACCCAATTCCTTGACTCTATAAGCACTTGGTTACAGTTGTCTACAGCTGATAATTTAAATCACTTGTTTGTTATTGAATGCCACTGATGATCAGAGTCTCATTTACCATTGGAAGCAGAGTCATTAATTCCTTTTTAAATGAAAACAGATCAATGAACTATTTTCAGACAACCTAGAAGCAGTTGAGAGCAGAACTTCTGAGATTTGTAAGACAGCATCAAATAATCTTACATATGTATAATTGGAGACCCACAAAGAGGGGAGGGAGAATGAGGCTGAAGAAATACTTGAAGAGATAATTACAAAAAAAAAAACTTTCCAAAATTGACAAAATAAGTCAACTGTGCTCCCCGAGCACCCTGAAAAAGTGCATAATCTGTCACTTTTATGATGCATGGAAGTGAGTCCTTTCTAGATCCTTCTCACTTGCTAAGTCCTGATAAGAACTTGGTGGTCCTTAGCAGAGACTTGTGTGTCAGTCCTAGCCCAGTGCTGGCACATAGGAGAGCCTCCATAAATGTTACTAAACAGGATGAAACTGAAGAAAGGCAACAGATATAAAGAAATAGGAAATAATAAAAGAAAAAGGTGTCACCATTTACAGAGGGTCCCATTCAGATAGAAACTGCCAGGAGATTTCCATCCTGAATGCAGAAATAATAAAAATTAAATCTGTAAAAACTAAATGGAGAAGAGAATACAATAAAACCTGGCAAAAGAAAATATGTTACCCTTTGTATTAAGCAGTCTATGTTTCTCCTTGGACTTATCCTGTATGGGACTCTCTGTGCTTCCTGGACTTGACTATTTCCTTTCCCATATTAGGGAAGTTTTCAACTATAATCTCTTCAAATATTTTCTCAGTCCCTTTCTTTTTCTCTTCTTCTTCTTCTGGGACCCCTATAATTCGAATGTTGGTGCATTTAATGTTGTCCCAGAGGTCTCTGAGACTATCCTCAATTCTTTTCATTCTTTTTTCTTTATTCTGCTCCACAGTAGTTATTTCCACTATTTTATCTTCCAGGTCACTTATCCGTTCTTCTGTCTCAGTTATTCTGCTATTGATTCCTTCTAGAGAATTTTTAATTTCATTTATTGTGTTGTTCATCATTGTTTGTTTGCTCTTTAGTTCTTCTGGGTCCTTCTTAAATGTTCCTTGTGTTTTCTCCATTCTATTTCCAAGATCTTGGATCATCTTTACTATCATTACTCCAAATTCCTTTTCAGGTAGACTGCCTATTTCCTCTTCATTTGTTAGGTCTGGTGGGTTTTTACTTTGCTCCTTCACTGCTGTGTGTTTCTCTGTCTTCTCATTTTGCTTAACTTACTGTGTTTGGGGTCTCCTTTTTGCAGGCTGCAGGTTCGTAATTCCCATTGTTTTTGGTGCCCACAGTGGCTAAGGTTAGTTCAGTGGGTTGTGTAGGCTTCCTGGTGGAGGGGACTGGTGCCTGTGTTCTGTTGGATGAGGCTGGATCTTGTCTTTCTGGTGGGCAGGACCACGTCCAGTGGTGTGTTTTGGGGTGTCTGTGACATTATTATGATTTTAGGCAGCCTCTCTGCTAATGGGTAGGGTTGTGTTCCTGTCTTACTAGTTGTTTGGCATGGGGTGTCCAGCACTGGAGCTTGCTGGTTGTTTAGTGGAGCTGCATCTTAGCACTGAGATGGAGATCTCTGGGAGAGCTTTCACTGTCTGATATTACATGGAGCCGGGAGGTCTCTGGTGGACCAATGTCCTAACCTCGGCTCTCCCACCTCAGAGGCACAGGCCTGACACCTGGCCGAAGCACCAAGACCCTGTCAGCCACATGGCTTTTGGGAAGTCTGAGGTATTCTGCCAGCGTTCAGTAGGTGTTCTGTAGGAGTTGTTCCACGTGTAGCTGTATTTCTGATTTATTTGTGGGGAGGAAGGTGATCTCCACATCTTACTCCTCTGCCATCTTGAAGGTCTCCCCCCCAAAATTTAAAAATTTTTAGAAAAGAAAATGGTTAAGTAAATTATGATACATCCACATGGTGGAATTATATTACCTCTAAAAATAAAATTTTCTAAGAAATTTAATAACTGGGGAAATGTTTGCTATCTGACAAAAGATACCAAACAATTTGAAAATGTGTAAAAGAGACTGGGAGGAAACACAACACAGAACCAAGACCAGTTGTCTCTTGATTGTGAGATTACAGTTTTCTTTTTTGCTTTTTTGTACTGCTTTGCCTTTTACAAATTTCCTAAAATGAACATATATATATTGCCTTTACAGTTGAGGCAAAAAGCACATCAGAAATTCCATTGGTCTCTCTTTCTTCCGCTCTGAGCACAGAGATCTAAGAAAGTTTTTTGCATTTTCCCTGTTAAACTTTCTGTTAAACAATACTTCGTATTTAAGATTCATTGGCCTATTACCCAGATAATCTTTGACATCTGAGTGATGCATCTCATTAAGCATTTATGAGCCTTGTGGAATAATACATGGGACATAAAAAGCTGAAAACCCTTGAGAATACAGACTGTCAAGAACCTCCAGAGCTCCCAGAAATCCAAGTGTGTTGGTATTTTATTTGTGCCAATTAATCCAGTTAAGGTATGACCCTTCCCATAGCCTGACTTGCCATGTCCTGCTCAGAATATGGGGACTAGATGGAATCAGGTGAAACTGAACTTTGTAGATGAATTTGAAAGGTAAAAATGAAAGAAAAAAAACAATACAGAAAGAAAAGGGGTCCAAGGAGAGGGGGACACAGGGCGGGAAGAGAGAAAGTTGAATCTAAGGGCCTGAGAAGGAGTCAGACCTACAGTGCCTTCCATGCCTGCTCCATGTGTTTAAAAGACTTCACTCTGAAGAGACACAATAAACTGCTCTGTGCCCCACCAGACCCAAATGTGCCTGTTAACCCCTTTCGTCAGAACAGGAATCTTTCAAGTGAATCAACACAACAGCTCACCTAACCTTTCCTTGGTCAATTACCAAGATGAGGAGAGAAGCCAAGATTCTGATCTCCTGTCTTGTTTCCAGTTTAAAGCAGTGCCCCATTGGTTATCAAGGACTTCTGTTGTGCTGAAGTGCAGGGAACTAATTGGAATCATTCTGGCTTTTGTGACTCATAAACTTAATGTTCTTTTAGCATCATTTTGGCTGAGAGGATTTCCTAACCACAGTTTAATAGCAAGAGCCATTTAAAATAACAATCTCGAAAGTCTTGCCAACCTCTCCAATTAGAATAAAATAAATTGGCTCTTAGAATTAGAGGCTCTGCCTTCACAAGCTATGGAATATCTCTTTGGTTTCTAATATCTTAACTATGAAGGAAAATGACAATTACTAATACTCCATTTTCATCTTGCTCCCAGTTATCAAAATATTCCTACTGGAACTGAAGTCACCTGCCTGGTTATGTACGTTACCTTGAATTGTCTCCTTGTGGTTTGGCTTGGTTTTCATTCATTTTCCTAATTAGCTATTTGAGCTTTTATTGGGTCCCTGGAAGAGACTATGAGGTTTAGTTTGTCATCTCTGGAGCAGTCAAGAAGATTTTCATGTTATCATTGTCAGTTAATATTGATTGAATTTTAGGCTCTGTTATAACAAAAAACAGACAAGGCTCTCCCATATCTTTCTATTCTAAAGAACATTGGATAATCAGATTACTTTCTAGTGCCTTTGTAATTTTTTTGTCCTTATCATTTACAAGGTGGAAACAGTCCCTAATCCTAAATCAATTCAATAGCAAAGATCTGAGTGGTGGGCCAGCAGGTTTGAGGTTTGATCCAAGGGGACCTTATCTGATTATGTCTTTATTGTTTTCTCCAAGTTTACTTCAGTCAACCTTTATTTCTGGTTTAAAGGTACATGAATGGAGTTCTTTTCTGAGACTTTAAAGACAAAATAATTAGCTAAGAAGAACCAAAACAAACAACAGTGATCCAATGATTTTACACACACACACACACACACACACACACACACACAAGATGCAGTATGATATACACATACTCATCACTAATCTCTCTTAAGTAGGATAGCTAATGTCCTTCCAACAATATTCCTTAGAAGCCACTTGCTGCCTTAGACTCTCCAGAAGTAGAACCTCTGTGCATGGAGGAACCAGGAACTAACAGTCATTTGAAAAGACAAGAAACTATGAAGGTAAATTCTGTCTCAGCTCAGTGTACGCACTTTTGGCTTTCAATGTGACTTTATGGTTCTTTAGGATTTGACCCAGAATGATTTCCCTCTTTCTCCACTGGATTTTTCCCAACATGACAGTACATTGGCTTTCTGATTCCTACTTCTGTTTTTCTTTGTTTTCACTTAGTTCCAATTCTGTCTCAGTTTGTATAGTTGGCCATAGCCTGTTTTTAATTCTTCACTCAGTTCAACCCCCCAAGCTTTCACCATTTAGAGATAAACTTCTCCCCACTCCCAGCACTTCCACATGCATGGATACTCTAACAGAGGCTGGAAACAGAGTCTCAGCCATGCTCCTCACTTTCAACATTTTCCTTTTATATCAACATTTCTCATTCCTTTTCAACCTGAAGTTACTCACAGACTCTCTACATTGTGCAATTTCCAGGTA
Source organism: Mesoplodon densirostris (assembly GCF_025265405.1). Taxonomy (NCBI): domain Eukaryota; kingdom Metazoa; phylum Chordata; class Mammalia; order Artiodactyla; family Ziphiidae; genus Mesoplodon; species Mesoplodon densirostris. Next base: position 24,037,679 of record NC_082680.1, on the reverse strand, counting down.
CAATTTTCAGATCACACACACACACGCGTGCCCGTGCACACAATTTGTGTGTGTGTGTATAAAGCTTTGGCTTTACCTACTCAAAAACCAATAATTTTGTATTTCTGCTTCCTATTTCCCAGTCTCTTCCTTTTTTTCACTTTACAGGTATAATTCTCAGAATCTCAAAATCTGTCTAATAAAGAGGAGAATTCTTTTCACTAAGAAAGGACCAATTACCTTTTCTCTGGACTGAAGTTCGTCTGTGATTCTGGAGACTATTTTTAATCTCTCCACTACACTCCTCCCAGGTCACAGAAGAAAAATTAAAGTCAACTCTGGAGGTGTGCAAGAAATGTCCTTTCATAAGCTTAATATTTTGTACAACTTCTGTCATTTAGAAGTAAGCACCTCACAGATACCTCAGTGTGCACACTGCCTTCCTCAGTTTTGGAAGAGCTGAAGTGTTCTACTCAGACGTTTTATTAATATATACATGGGGTCACAGTGGTTAGGGTCACAAAACAGGACCATAACAGTTCTAAGCCAGCCCCTCAATACCTGGATATATTACCAGCGTTGTGGTCAAGGGCAATGAGCAGGCAGCATAATCTAGCACATAAAGTCTGTGTTACATGTGGATTCATTCATACGACGTTTACTTTGTTATGTCTTAGCTGCTAATCCAAGACCAACCAGGAGAAGGCAGTAGAGGCTAAACAACAAAAGCTTTCCATTTTTATTAAAGGGAAAGAGAAATAACCTGATGGAGATCCTTTATAGCATAAACCCTGTCCACGTCCGGGAACAAAGGAACCCTCTCCAACACTGTCATCACCTACAGCACATATTCACTCTCCCTCACCTCTGCAGCTCTCTTTATTTTCTCCTTCTACTATCTCCTCCACTCCTCCTTAAACATTAAAATACACACAATATATAAACCAGAAAAACATCTAAATTAAAAAGTTTCCTAATCCTGCCTTAAACTCCCAAACTCCTATCTCCAGCAAGTTTCCTTTTTAGATAGCATTTTTGAAGAGCCCACGATGCTTTTCTACGACGTGATATACTTACCATGAGTCCTCAAGGCCACTTGCTCATTGCTCAAATACAGAAACATTCCATGCATCTAAAAGAGAGCTACGTCCTGCTGAATATGGAACGCTCTTCCCTAAGGACACTAAGAAGTGGCTGAAGGCTGCTCACTAAAAGCCAGAAGGAAGATTCTAATGAGACCTCGGCCTCTGGCATGCTGGGAATCCAGTCACTCCACCAGCCACATGAGGGGACGGAGCAGGATTCCCTCTGTGTTGTGCAGCACACTGGAGAGAAAGAACAAGTTGCCATCTGGACATTTAGGCAAGTACAAGCCTTCCACTCAGCAAAGTAGCACGAGCTTCATTAATCATTCAGCCACACTTCCAAGCATTCTCCTCTGGGTGATTGGATTGTCTGGGGGAGTTAATACCAGAATACCCCGGCAAAGTATGAAGTTGGGCTTCCCGGGTGGTGCAGTGGTTGAGAGTCCGCCTGCCGATGCAGGGGATACAGATTCGTGCCCCGGTCCGGGAAGATCCCACATGCCGCAGAGCGGCTGGGCCCGTGAGCCATGGCCGCTGAGCCTGCGCGTCCAGAGCCTGTGCTCCGCAACGGGAGAGGCCACAACAATGAGAGGTCCGCGTACTGCAAAAAAAAAAAAAAAGAAAATTATGAAGTTGCCAAATTGGGCCTCTAGGCCTTCCATCTGCAATTCCTTCTTTCATGCCACCTTCATCCTTTTCCCCAAGTGTACAGGGTCTCCACACCAACCCTCACTGGCCAGGGCTCTCCTCAAAGAGCTCACCTCCCCCTGCACTAAGACCTTCTTTGCCCCTTCCCTTCCTCTTCCTAAGCCCTCACCCACCCCTCCACACCCCTCCGCCCCGTCTCCAACAGAAACTTATTTCTACTTAAATCTCTTGATGGGAACAGTTTCAGGGGTTCTGGATCTTTGGATACCTGAGCTCACTGTACTACTTAAAAGCACACTAGACTTATAAGGGATCCTTGAATATTTTTAACTGCTAGTTAGCACCTTGACCTCAATTTCTGTAAGGATCTCCAAACCCGGTGAACAGGCTGAACCAAATAGGAGACTTTGAGAATGCCCTTTGCCTCTTAAGCTATAAGCCAAACTAGAGGCAAACTCTCCTCTTTCTTCAGACCCACCCCTGGGTCTTACTGTATCCATTTCCAGAAAAAAGTGAGCAAGCACATAGAAAAGAGCACCCTTCTTTCTTAAAAAAGGGGGAAAAAAGTATTGTGAAATATATTAAACACACAGGTAAGAAAAGAATAATATAATGAAATCCTATGTACCTAATATCCTGCTTTATCAAATATTAACATTAGTCCACATTTGCTTCAGAATTGCCTTTTTTTTTTTTTTTTTTTGCGGTACACGGGCCTCTCACTCTTGTGGCCTCTCCCATTGCGGAGCACAGGCTCCGGACGCGCAGGCTCAGCGGCCATGGCTCACAGGCCCAGCCACTCCACGGCATGTGGGATCTTCCCGGACCGGGGCAAGAACACGTGTCTCCTGCATCGGCAGGCGGACTCTCAGCCACTGCGCCACCAGGGAAGCCCAGAGAATTACCTTTTTTAGAAAATAAAATATTACAGATAGAATTAAGCCTCCCCATTTACAACTCCCCATTCTTCTCCTTACTTTCCTCCAAACAAGTGCTCAGTCATGAATGGTTCTATATATTTGCTCCATATTTATAACCATAGACATTATTTATTATTGTTTTATAGTCAAATCTCTATATCAGTGGAAGCACTGTATACATCATTCCACAAAGAGTATTTTCATTCAGTACTAAGTTTTTAAAATGTGTCCACAATTACAGACGTACCTTTAGTTTATTCATCTTAATTGTGGCATAAAATTAATTCAGATGACTGAACCATAACTTATGTATTATTTCTCTACTTGGTGAGCATTCACACTGAGTGTTACGAGGCACATTCTATATGTTTCTCCTTTTGCACCTGTGCAAGAGATTCTCCGGTAGACACACAGAAATGGACTTGTGGAGTCAGAGTGTGTTCATCTACGATTTTAATAGATATTACCAAGTTGGCATCTGGAATGGTTACATTAATTCACACTCACACCAGCAGTTTGCCATTGCTCTTTATCCTTTCCATGTATTATATTAATCTTTGCTGATGAGTGTAAAATGGTGCCTCACAGTATTTCTGAAACCACGCTTCTTAGAAGAAAATGATCTTGACTGTCTCAGTTCAACTATGTGACATACATAAACTCAGCTCGTATCTTCCAACCACATATTACATATACGTGTAATAATGTACTTTAAGTGAAAACACAGTAAACGATTTGAAACTGGGTGTACTCTCAAAATCTAGGATGCGTGTTTGTATACATATGTGTCATTTTGTAAAAACTGTCCACCTAGAGGAATAAATAAACTGATGTTTCCTCAACTCACAGTATGAGTTCGTCCAAGCAGAAGACCTATGTAAAAATGACACCTGAAGAGTCTTCTAGAATTACCTTTCATGGTCTATAGACCCCTCATCGTAACATCAGATTAAGTCCGCTCCACTGGCACCTATGTTTCATGCATTAAGTCTAAATTCTGAGTTGAGGCTTGGTTTCCTACTTACTAAAGAAAAACTATGGCCAGTGTAAGGGGCAGGTGCTTTTCTTATCACATCTCAGTACCTTAAAAATAATTCACATATATTGGGCATATACAATGTGCCACACACCATGACAAGTGATTTATCTGAATTATTTCCCTTAATCTTGATAACTACTATAAAAATTGTACTATTATTGTCTCCATTTGAGAAATAAAGAAACTCAGAGTCTGAAAGATTAGGTAAAATCACAGAGCCTATGAATGACAGAGGAGTCTGGTGTTAAATTCTTCCTGATTCAGAAATCCTAGATCTTCACAACGACACCAAGTGGCCTCATCCAAGATTCAGATACCTGTATTACTGCTCTGAAAAAGTTCTTCTTAAAGCTCGAAATGAAAGTTTTTTTCCTCTATTTCTGTTCTGGCTCTAACCTCAAAGGCAAAGCAATTCTGCATGCATTTGAAGACAACTCTCATATCTCCCAGAAGCTTCTCTTTCCCAAGTTAGACACTCATATCTTTCAACTCTTTCTGCCTTTATGTTCCCCACCTTTATTTTATTTTTTTATTTTAATTTTTATTGGAGTATAGTTGATTTACAGGGTTGTATTAGTTTCAGGTGTACAGCAAAGTGAATCAGTTATATATATATACATGTATCCACTCTTTTAGATTCTTTTCCCATATAGGCCATTACAGAGTATTGAGTATCGAGTTCCCTGTGCTATGTTCCCCACCTTTATATTCTTGTTACTATCCTCCAGGTGAGCTTCACATATGGTCCACCCAACCTGAAAGTATGATGCTTAGAGCATATTGCAACAACATATGTCCAAGGTGTATCCAGTACAATGGGTTCACCAGCTACCTCATTCTGTATCTTATACTCTACTAAATGCTGCTCTAAACCATACTGACCTTTTTAGCAGCCCTATCACACTGTTGACTTGTTCTGAGCTCATGCCAACAATAATTCCCAAGTGGTTTTTTTAAACATATATTTCTGTTAAGCCATGTCTTTCTCAGCTTGCATTTTTACAGTTTTTATTCTATCCAAATGCAGAGTATTACATTTGTACCCACTAAGTTTTATTTGTTGCAGCCTGCTGAAGATATTTTAATTCTTGATTCTTTCAGTTTACTGGAATTCACTCTGACCTTATATGCCCTGTGTGCTATCTCTGTCTTCATCAAATTCATTGATTAAAATCTACCAGGTGGTCTGGATAACAAGATTTCTGCTTTACTCACAGAAACATTTCTTCCAACTCACACTGATCTCTTCAAAAAGTCCTCCAGAGTCACAGGTTAAGATCCATTGACCACTGTAACTCCATCTAAATGCATTAGCATCAACCTCACATTTCTTCACCTTGACAAGGATATGAAAATTTTTGTCAAATGTCTTCCTAAATTTCAGATAGACTATATCTTTTTCTATAACCTTGATAGATAGAAAGAAAGAAAAAGAGAAAGAAAGAAAGAACTGGAGCTATTCTATCTAGGATAATATATTCTCAATGATCCTCTATTAGATCTAGTTTACTGTGACCCTTTATAACTCTCCATTTGCCTTATAAACAATGAATTCTAGAATTTGGCTTGGTATCTAAAATAAACTTACTGGTTTATAGATCACGGAATTCACTTCTCTTTTTCTCTTTAACAGAAAATGAACTTCACTTCTGGGAAAGATGTAGTAGATTGTGGCAGGTCAGTGTTCCTCCTGGCAACTAAGGGAAAAAAACACATAAATTACAAAAATCATGTGTTTCAGGATATCAGAAAGCTGTGGAGTCGATGAGGGCTAGAAGAACTAAAATTTCAGAATCAAAAGAGTCTTTCCCAGGAGAGTTGAAAATCACCAGCCATTTTCATTCCTGGGGTCACTGAACAATTCTGAAATAGGCATGAGGCTTGAAGTTGGCCCTTGCAGAGGGACTCTACTGGGGAGGAGAGAAAGAAGTTGTGAATTTAGAGACGTCACAGCTGCTGACCTGTATTAGAAACTAGAGAAGCCCTAGGTGCAAGATCAGTTTTGGCCATGGGTTAGTTCTTGGGTTCTGAGGCAGCATGGGAGACAGGTGGGGGGGTAAGCTGGGAAGGCAGAGTAAAATCTTCCACAGTTTCACGGTTCTTAGGATAAAAAATACCACAAGAGGGTATTTTCTGACTTATATTGTTGCCCTTAAGACACTTACCAGATTCTGAAGCTAGGCAGGGCAAGAACCTCAAGAGCTACGTTCTAAACCTCTAGTGGTCAGAGTTGAATCCTCTAGTATAGCAGTGCCAAGGAGACAGAGACCACAAAGAACTTAGCCCAGTGATAAACCAGAGGTAAGCAAGATCTCAGAAAAACTCTAACCCAGTCCCAACACAGATCTTCCATGACTAGATTGAAGTAACATGCCCTTCAAACTGAAAAAAAGTGAGAACCTTCTTTAATAGAAAATAGCATCGTCTAGAGGATTCAAGGTTCTTTTATTCACATTGTCTGTCATAATATAAAAAGTTGCTATGTACATGAAGAGTGAGAAAAGTGTAACTGATCAAAAGAAAAAACATAAGAAGATAATTCAGATACTACACCACAATATATATCACATTTAAAAAAGACTAAAAAAAAACTTTTATGCAGCAGTCAACAAAATGTAAACGCAACCTATGGAAAGAGAGTACTTGTAAACCATATTTCAGATAAGGAATTAATATTCAAAATATATGTAAACAGCTCATATAACTCAATAAGAAAAAAAATCCAATTAAAAATGGTCAGAGGAACTGAACAGATATTTTTCCAAAAAAGACATACAAATGACCAACAGGCACATGAAAAGGCACTCAACATCACTAACCATCAGGGAAATGCAAATCAAAACCACAATGAGATATTATCTCACACCTGTTAGAATGGCTGCCATCAAGCACTGTCATCAACAGGTGTTGACAATAGCGTGAAGAAAAGAAAATTCTAATGTACTGAAGGGAATGTAAATTGATGCAGCCACTATAGAAAACAGTATGGAGGTTCCTCAAATTTTTCTAAATAGAACTACCATAAGATCTGGCAGTTCCATATCTGAGTATGTGTCCAAAGGAAATGAAAACAGGATCTCGAAGACATATCTCTACTCCCATGTTCACTGCAGCATTAGTCACAATAGCCAAGATACAGAAACAATCTGTGTCTGTCGACACATGAATGGATAAAGAAGATGTGGTATATACACAATGGAATATCATTCAGCCGTGACAAAGAAGGAAATTCTGTGGTTTGTGATAACATGGATGTACCTTGAGGGCATTATACTAAGTGAAGTTAGACAAAGAAAGACAAATACTGTATAACCTAACTTAACTGTGTAATCTGAAAAAGCCAAACTCATAGAAACAGATAGTAGAACAGTGGTTATCAGGAGCTGGCAGGGGTGGGGAGGTGGTAGATGGAAATGGGGAGATCAAAGGGTTAGTAAAAGGTTGCTAACTTCCACTTTTAAGATGAATAAGTTCTGAGGTTCTAATATACAGCATGGTGATTATTGTTAATACTACTCCATTATATATATGAAATTTGATGAGACTAGATTTTAAATGTTCTCACCACAAAAAAAGAAGTTGTAATTACGTGACATGATGGAGGTGTTAGCCAACACTATGGTGGTCACCATTTTCGCAATATATAAGTGTATCAAATCAGCAAGTTGTACACCAACTTACACAATGTTGTTTGTCAGTTACATCTCAATAAAGCTGGAAAAGAAAGGAATGAATACTTTTCGAACGCATGTGAGCATTTACCAAAATAGATACTGGATCATAAAGTAAGTCTCAACAAATTTCAAAGAATCAATCATGCAAAATATATTTCTAATCACATGGGAATTAAACTGAATGAAAATGATGTAAGAGCAACAGTAGCAGGTGCCATGCAGCTATAGCAGTGCTTAGGAGAAAATTTTTATCTTTAAATGGATATTTTAGGAAAAATATTGTAAATGATGGATCTAAGCTTCTAGCTCAAGAATCTAGTTAAGGAATAGCAATATTAAATCTAAAGGAAGTAGAGGAAGCAAATAGTACAAATAAAAGCAAAAATCAATAAATCGAAAGTAGACATACAACAGAGAAAAAGACACACCACAAAGCCAAAAGTTGCGTCTTTGAAAAGATTAATGAAAGTAACTACCTAGCAAGATCAATTTAGGAAAAAGAGAGAGAATACATATTACCAATATTAGGAAGAATAGAAGAGACTTTAGTACGAATCTTAGACATTAAAAACATAATAAGGGAATATTAGGAGCAACCTCCTGCTAATAAATTTGACAACATAGATTAAATGGGCAAACTCTCTGAAAAAACACTATTTACTAAAACTTACCCAAGAAGTAATAGGAAATCTATTAGTTCAATATCTATTTTAAAAAACTAAGTTAGTAATCAAAAACATTCCCACAAAGAAAACCCTAGGACCAGATGACTTCACTGACAAATTCTGTCATACATTGAAGGAAGAAATAACACCATTACTACATACTGTTTCCAAAAACACTTCCCAACTCATTCCATGAAAACAGCTTAACCTGATACAAAATCGGACAAGAAAAGAAAATTACAAGCTAACTGCCCTGGTGAATATCAATGAAAAATCCTCTGTAAATTATTAGCACAGTGAAGCCAGTGATGTATGAAATGGATAATACATCAGGACCAAGTGGGTCGCTCCACAACTGCAGCCCTCGCTTTGCATGTTCCACACTGTAGCTTACTTCACTCTTTTATGCCAGCCTTAGAGGCTGCAATTTCTAATTCTGGGCTTCCTCAATATCACCTTTCTTGCTCTTTTGTGCATTGAGATAGACAGATATAGATAAATAGGTAAGTAGCGATATATATCTATATATCGTTCCATATAATATATGTATATTATAATATATAACTACATATAATATATAGATATATAATGTGTTATATATAAATAATTATATATACATATGAAGTACTTTATGCCAGGATCCTTCAAGGTCCTTCAGGCATCCTGGCATATATTAGGACACATGATGTTGAACAAATGAATGTGTAGAAGGCAGAAAGGAAGACTTCTTCCCGACTTGGATCCTCAGCACAGGGGAAATGCCAGTTTCCCGAGTTGTGACATTGAATACGTGGATTCATAAGTCATGTGCCTTACATAGCTAATTTTAACAGAAATCTGACTTTTAGAGACATAGAATAGATAATTCACTAATGACTATATGCTAGTACTTGAAATGTGCCTGTTCATTAAATGCAGCTTTATGAAAACAAAACAATCAAAAAAACCTGACAATATAAACGTTTAAACTAAAAGTCTACTGTCACTGCCATGATTTCAGAAGCGATGAAGTGAATGAGGTCAAAATTAATTTCTACTCACCCAGCATAAATCACTGATCCATCTGGACAAGGGGAGAGATACTGGCCATGTCCCAGGCTGAGCTAATCCTTTCCTGCAGCACGTGCAATGACTGACCACTGTGCAATGTGACTGAGTGTATCACATCGCCATGTACCTGCCAGGGGTCATCAGATGAGCTCTCAGTCGGTGACCTGCAGCCAGGCCACCCCCAAGACCACACTTGCCCTGCCACGTGGGAGAGAAGAGGTCTGGACTTGGCAGCCGCTGCCTTAGAGCATGAGGCTGGGTGCAGAAGAAATTTCTCAGCCCAGCTCAAGCCCTTCCCTCCCCATGAAGCCCTCCTTAGCCGCCTCAGACCCCTGACCTCAGGTACGCTTGCTGTCTGCATTGTTCTTTTGATGTATAGATGTCCCCAGGTTGTTATTTCACTGCTAAGCGCCTATATCGCTGCTCCCAAGCCCTCCCAGCTAACCTCCTTTTCCTCAAAGAGGAATCTATTATGCAATTAAAGACAAAAACTGATGAAAGAGCACTAACCGACTACCATAAAGATGCTCAATAAAAGTGACAGCAAAGGCAGGAAGAGATGAGAGAAGTCGGGAAAAGGTCCCAACCCAGGTGACATCCTCTCCCGTCTGTCCCACCCCACGTATTTCAGACTCAGTACTTGTATGTAGAGTACAGAAAGTTAACTTCTAAGAATCCTACCCGAGGGCTTCCCTGGTGGCGCAGTGGTTGAGAGTCCGCCTGTCAATGCAGGAGATGCGGGTTCGTGCCCCGGTCCGGGAAGATCCCACGTGCCGCGGAGCGGCTGGGCCCGTGAGCCATGGCTGCTGAGCTTGCACGTCCGGAGCCTGTGCTCCACAACGGGAGAGGCCACAACAGTGAGAGGCCCGCGTACCAAAAAAAAAAAAAAAAAAAAGTAATAAGAATCCTACCCCAATATAAATTAGGTCTCGCCCCTAATTCTTTTTCACAGAAATCTCATAATACTTATAGTAGCCTGTTATGGTATAATGAGTTGCGTGTTGAGACACACAAGGACTTAAAAACAGGGATATCTAAATTTCTTTCTTGTTTACACCTCAAAGTTCACAGTCGAGAAAAAGAGGCAAGGATTCAGGGCAGAAGCTCAAGTGAGGAATGAACAAAGTGCGTGTGGCTGGCACGTTCCCTTTAGAGTGTTTTAAGATCTTTGTTTTGAGTATGGAATATAAGGGACTTGACTACTGAAATAAAGTTTCTTGAGGGCAGGAGAGCTTTTACACTACATGGCCTTCCTGAAATCACTTTATTTTTTCAAATCACTTCTTACTCCCATAAAAAATTATACATTATGCATTATAATGTATAAATTATAATATGTACATATTTAACATACACATATTTAACATTTGCATACATGACATATGCATTTTATAGATGGGTAAATATACACACACTCATCTTAATATAACTTAAATATTTCAACTACTTGTATCTCAAGGTGTTTCTATAGGCTCAGAAGCCACTTGTGACTAAATGACCAAAGATGCTGGGGGAAGCACTTGGCCTCAGACAGGAGCTCTCCCAGATTATTAGAAGCGCCTGACAACTCAGGGGCTGCCTGCCACTGCTGTTCCCATGGAAACAGACATTGGATCTCAGAAGCCCAGAGCATGAGAGCTTAAACTAATCATTGTGGAAAAAAAATTAAAAATAACGGCCTATTTTTTTCTCACAATGTGGACATGTTGATTAGACTAAAGGACCCCGACCCCTTTTCCTGAGGGTATGTTTCTGTAAAAATAAGGACGGAAATCCATCCTATGAAAACTTGCTGCACTTTTTCATTCCAAGCTACATCAATACCCTTTCCCCGCTAACACTTCAAAATTCAATAGGACCCCAATCCAATAGTTAAGTAGGAATTAGAATATTAAACCACACGGCTTGGATCTGTATCCGTTTATTTTGTATAACTTTACTATAAGCATTGAGAGAGAGAGAGAGAGAGAGAGAATACAAAATCAAGCTACAAACTGAGACCTCCTTGGAGTAAGAGTTTAACTGTATTTATTAGTTTCTTACTGTGTGGTTCTAAATAGAATACACTGGAGTTTATGGATAAAATACGATTTATAGGCAAGCCAACATCTGTACTGAATAAACTGCAAGGCCAGGCATTCATTTCCATTAATGCTACTTGTATATGAAATAAAATCGGTCATGCTGACCATCTGGCTGACCCTAATTTCACAGACTAAACAAGAGAGAAATCGTAAATATGTGTCTCAATCAAAGGAACAGAATTCTCTGGAAACAAGATACTACACATCTACGAGTGAGGTTGCAGCATTCTTCTTCAACGAATTGTGGAAAACAGACCGATTTCTGGTGTCTAAAGGGCAACAAGAGAAGACTGAACACAAAGTTTCTTGAATGTAGATAAGAACAAACCTCACAGGGACTTCCCTGGTGGTCCAGTGGTTAAGACTCTGCACTTCCAATGCAGTTGTGCAGGTTCGATCCCTGGTCGGGAGCTAAGACTCCACATGCCATGCCGCACGGCCCGAAACAATTAAAACAGAACAAACCTCATATACTTACTATGTTACTCACCTTATCTCTGGTTCACTCACACATCCCTTAACCCATCACCAACCCACCTTTCACCCCCACAAGCAGCAACAGTGACTATGGCCTCCATCTCTGTTCACCACTCAACCTCGTTCAGGCAGCTACTCAACTGGCAATTAAATAATGTACAAAACGTTGCCTTGTTGGTTAATTTCATTTTGCTAAATATGATCTGCGTTCCTATGTATCACTAACGTATTTAATTGTCTGGTTTACATTATAGTACACGTTTTTTGCAATGTAGGAGAAATATTTAATTTCTATCCAACATTTTTCAGCCTTGTTTCATAAAACATACAAACATACCCACTTGTGATTTTATCAAGTGTTAATTAAATAAGTTGAGGGTTTAAATACTTTAAAATTCTGGTCTATTTCTCTGTAGATGTTTAAGAATATTTTAGCCATATTTGAGGAAGTGGTTGGAGCTTTCGTACGGGCTGGGAACATAGTATTACTTAAAATACTGGGATAAGAGCTCCTAGTATTAAAATATTTACTATGTAAACCATTTTTTTTAATGGCAAACATTCCAAAATGTTCACGTTGATAATGTATGGGGCTGTTCTTTGTGATTTTTCTATTTTACAACTCTTCCATATTAAATATGCATTTCCTTTAGAATTAGGAAAATAATTTTTTTTAATGTACAGAACAAAAGCTCTTAAATAATTTTCACTTCTCATGTCGCTGGTAGTACAGTATTCCCCCTGATCCATGGGAGACGTTCCAAGATCCCCAGTGGTTGCCTAAAACCATGGATAGTACTGAACCCTAAATATACTATATTTTTTACTACATATACATACCTATGATAGAGTTCAATTTATAAATTAGGCACAATAAGATTAACTAGTAATGAAATAGAACAATAATAATATACTGGAATAAAAGTTAGGTGAATGTAGTCTTTCCTTCTCAAAAAAATATCTTATTGTACAAATTTATGCCTTTTCTATCTTAACTAAGCACTTATGCACTGTGACTATAACTTTTGCAGTTTGAGGTGCAACAGCAAAACTAGCACAAATTTCGTTTTCCTTCTTCACAATTTCACAGATAGAAGATTCTTTCTTACCATGGATCTTAGCAACCTCAGCATATGATTTTTTTCTTTCCTTATTATGTCGAGAACCTTTTCACTTAAAGCATTTTACGGGCTTCTCTGGTGGCACAGTGGTTAAGAATCCACCTGCCAATGCAGGGGACTCAGGTTCAAGCCCTGGTCCAGGAGGATCCCACATGCCACAGAGCAAATAAGCCCGTGCACCACAACTACTGAGCCTGCACTCTAGAGCCCGCAAGCCACAACTACTGCAGCCTGTGTGCCTGGAGCCTGTGCTCCACAACAAGAGAAGCCACCGCAGTGAGAAACCCGTGCACCGCAATGAAGAGCAGCCCCCGCTCGCCGCAATTAGAGAAAGCCTGTGCACAGCAATGAAGACCCAACGCAGCCAAAAATAATAAATAAATAAAACAAATAAATTTATTTTTAAAAAAAAGAAAAGAAAGCATTGTATGGCTGCTCTTTGGCGTATCTTAATTGCCAGCATCACTAGTGTTGTGCTTTGGGGCCATTATTAAGTAAAATACAGATCACATGAAAACAAGAACTATGATACTGCGACAGACGGTCTGATAACCAAGAAGACTACCAAGTGACTAATGGCCTGGCTACGTTGGACAAAGAGATGATTCATGTCCTGAGCAGGATGAAGCTGGACAGCGTGAGATTTCATCATGAGATATCATGCTCTGAACGGCATGCACAATTTAAAACTTACACATTGTTTATTTCTAGAATTTTCCATTTAATATTTTCAGACCGTGGTTGACCTCAGGTAGTTGAAACCACAAAAAGCAAAACCATGGATAAGGGGGGACTACTGTACATATGATATTGTTATTCTGAAACGACCGTGTGTATGATGGAAAGGAGTTGGAAATGTAAGTTTAACGTTTATGTTAAAAAAAACTCTAGCCCTGAGTTTAAATTTGGAGCATCAGTATAAACTCTAGTTTTGTTCACAAAAAGGCCTAGAACAAGGACAGCCAGGGAGGTATGAGTACCCCTAGTACCTACGTTGTGTTATCCAACACTCCAATAAATCAAATAGAAAAAGATAAAAGACCCACAAACAGAAATGATTAAAAGGTACAAACAGAAAATTAACCTAAGAGAAAAACTCATATAAACATGAAAAGATGCTCAACCTTAATAATAATCAGAGATGTACAAAAGAAATAATATTTCATACCCATCAGAAAGGCAAAAATTTAAGTCTGATGTTATGAAATGATGGCAAAGATGTGGAGCAACAGCATTCTCACACTGCTGGTTGGAGCCAAAGTTGTCTTAATCATTATTTATTTTTAAAAAAAGGTTATCAAGACATAATTCACATATTATACAATTCACTCAAAGTGTTAAACTGAATAGTTTCTAGTACACTCACAGGTACATGCAACTATCACCACAGTCAATTTTTAGGACATTTTCATCCCCTCAAAAAGAAACTACACAACCTTTAGCTATTGCTCTCTTATCCCTCCATCCCCCTCTTTCTGAAGCAACCACTAATCTACTTCTGTCTCTGTGCATTTCCCTTTTCTGGATGCTGTATATAACTGGAATCAAATTATATGTGGAATTTTGTGACTGGATTTTTCACTTAACATAATGCTTCCAAGTTCATCCCTGTTGTAGCATTTTTCAATACTTCAGTGACTTTTCATGGCTGAATAATATTCCATTTTATGGATACACCACATTTTGTTTACCTATTCATCCACTGATGGACATTTGGGTTTTTTCCATGGTTTATTTGAGGAATTGGCTATTAGAAAGAATGCTGTGATGAACAGTCACATACAAGTTTTGTGTAGACATGTTTTCATTTCTCTTATGTATATATCTAGAAGTGGAATTGTTAGGTCATATGGTAATTCTATGTTTAATCATTTGAGAAAGTGCCATATACTATTTACAGAGAGGCTACACCATTTTACACTCCCACTAGCGATGTATAAGGGCTCCAATTTGTCCACATTCGTGCCAACACTTGTTATTACTTGACTTTTTTATTCTAGCCATCTCAACGCATATGAAGTGGTTCCTCATTGTGGTATTAGTTTGGACTTCCCTGATGACTGATGATGGTGAGCATCTTTTCATGTATTTATTCGCCATTTGCATATTTTCTTTGGAGAGATGTCTATTCAGATTCTTTGCCCATTTTTAAACTGGGTTATTTTTCTCTTTGTTATTGTTATAAAAGTTCTTTATATTTCTAGATATAAGTCCCTTATCAGATATATGACATTCAAATATTTTCTCCCATTCTGTGGGTTGTCTTTTTACTTTGATGGTGTCCTTTGAAACACAAAAGTTTTTGATGCAGTTCAATTCATCTAATTTTTCTTTTGTTGCTCATGCTTTTGGTCATATCTAAGAATCCTTTGCTAAAACCAAGGTAATGAAGATTTACTCCTATGTTTTCTTCTAAGAGTCTTATAGTTTCAGCACTTACACTAAGGTCTTTGATCCAATTTGAATTAATTTCTGTAAATGATGTGAGGCAAGGGCTCAACTTCACTGTTTTGCATGTGGCTATCCAGTTGCCCCCAGCACCATTTGTTGAAAAGACTATTCTTTCCCCATTAAGTCATCTTGGCACCTTTGTCCTAAATCAGATGACCATAGATGTATGGGTTTATGTCTGAACTCTCAGTTCCACTCATTGATCTATAAGTCTATCCTTGTGCCAATACCAACTCTCTTCCAGTGATCTATATTTGTATCCTTAGGTCAGTACCACAATGTCTTGATTACTGTCACTTTGTAGTAAGTTTTGAAATCAGGAGGTGTGAATCCTCCTACTTTGTTCTTTTTCAGAATTGCTTTAGCTATTCTGAGTCCCTTGCAGTTCGTATGAAGTTTGGAATCAGCTTGTCAATTACTACAAAATAGTCACCTAGGACTCTGATTGGGATTGTGCTGAATCTGTAGATCAATCTGGAGAATATTACCATCTTACCAATGTTAAGTCCTCTGATCCATGAACATAAGATGTTTTTTTCCATTTAGTTAGATCCTCTTTATTTCAACAATGATTTATAGTTTCAGGGTATACATTCTGCACTTCTTTTGTTAAATTTATCCCTAAGTATGTTATTATTTTTGGTGCTATTGTGAATTGGAATTGTTTTCTTAATTTCATTTTCAGTTTGTTCACTGCAAGTGTATAAAAATACAATTGATTTTTTTATATTGATTCTCTACCCTATGACCTTGCTGAACTCACTTGTAGTTTTCATGACTCTCCTAGGATTTTCTACATGTAACATCATGCCATCTACACATTGGTGAAAAAATAGTTTCTGATGCACATACACCTATATCATAAGAACTCCACCACATGGGTCCCAGCATCTACCCATTATAGCACTGACCCAGGCTAAAACTCAGCATGCAGACTAACGCTTAAGAGTAAGGCTTAATGGTTGAAACTGCTGTTCTGGAAGGTGAAGCTAAGTGAGCAGTTGTTACATAGAACTGCTCACTGCTGGGGCAATGTGATAGCAACTCATTTGAAATGAAGACATGTATTATCAACTTTTTTTCTCAGAAGGAGATCAGTTTCCTATTATTGACACACAGGTTTCTTCTGCTCAGACCTCTTTCTGTAGGTTTAATGCTGACCAGCTTTTCTATTGATTAAATTAATATTGCCAGGCTCTTTATGCAGAGATTATTTTAAGGGATAAACTATTACTGCAATTTGCCATTTTAGGCAATTGCCTTGAACTTGGGTTTCTCTCCTGTAGTGATGGTGGATAACTAGATTTCTGTATTCTAATTCAAAGGACCACTCTTTGATTTGCAGTTGAAGTCTCTGAGGGGCACCAATAAATAGCATCCTTCGTCCCAAACAGGGCTCTGAACAATTTGAAAAATAAAAATAAAAGACTACAGATGGAGGCTAAAACATCAACATTTATAAGGATACAGCTGGGCAGGAAGACATGTTCACTGAATCCCAGCATCAGGCACACATCTGCCTGGGTCCCAGGGAGTGGTGGACAAAAGGGCAGGCCCAGCGTTGTGGACAGGAAGAGCAGAGGGGAACATCTGCCCTCCTGGGGCAGCCCCTCTCCCAAGAGGAAAACAAGCTGAAAAGACTATACAGAATTAATCTAATTACTAACTAGGATTAATCTAATTTGCTAATCAGATGCTATTCCATGTATCACCAGAACAGAATGAAGTAAGGGGCAGAGTTAACCTAACTGAATCCCCTTTACACGAAAACAAACAAACCAAAAAACCAGCTTCAGAATCGGAGAAGCAGCATTTCCCTCTACCAGTTACTAATAGGAAGAATGAGAAAAATCCCCTGCTACAAAGCTACCTCTAAGAAAATAAACACACACAGCTTGAGTTTTCTCCGCCTGTTTGCACACATGATTCAATATATCTAACGAGATAGACCAAACATTAGGGTAGCAAGCATAAATATGCTTTCTGTCTTGTTAGTTGTCACTCGTTTTGACACAAAATTGGGAGAGCTAATCTTACAGCTCTCTGGGGCCCTCTCTCTACACCTGCATAGAAGCTCCCCCCCAGGGCTTTCTGTTTTTTCTCATGAGTTTTAAATGCTCAGTAATAAAAAGGAGGCGTTCTCCTGGCTGCATTCAGCAAAAATCCAAGAGCTATGGGTTTTGGCAATCTCTACACAATCAAATGAAGCATTGAAGGGATTGCCATACATTTTCAAAAACACTCACAAGGGAGTGTCCTATCTGCAGTTGAATTGTGACAAGTAAATCCTTTTCTAAATGTCACAAGCCTAGACTTAATGGAGTGAAATATGTACAAAATGGGTAGGGAAAACAACCAATTCTACTGCCCTGGAACCGAAACTTTTCACTTCAACAACTGATGCAAACATTTGGAAACTTTGATATAAATAAATGCTTTGCAAAGATTATTTGGAAAGCTCGGATGCCTACAGATAAAATGTGGTTTGTCACGCAAAGTGCTATTTGGCAAACCTGCCGCTGGTTAACGCAACCCCAGCCAGAAGTTGTTGTCTGATCGAACGGTCAATGATTCATCACCGAAACACAGACCAAAAATTGCCTAGCCATGTAATATTCTACATTTAACTCTTGAAAGAGCAAACTGAATATCATAGCTTTTAAAGAAGATGGAGGGAAGGGAAATAATGAAATTAGTTGTTTTCATGAACCTATGTGAGCTCGGGCAAACCCCTCATTTCCAAAGAAGGCAAGTTGTTGCTGTTGTTTATGTTTTGTGACTGTGAGCAATCTTTCATATTAGAAGATTCAGCAAAAGATCCAAGGGAGCAAGACCCATGCCTGCCTTGTCCACTTTGTATTTCCAAAACTAAGCACCAAGTGTGGTACAACATAGGTGCTCAATAAATATCTTTCCCTATCCATTTATTTTTTTTAATTTATTTTATTATTTATTTTATTTTTTGGCTGTGTTGGGTCTTCGTTGCTGCATGTGGGCTTTTTCTTGCGGAGAGCGGGGGCTACTCTTCATTGCAGTGCACAGGCTTATCGCTGCATTGGCTTCTCTTGTTGTGGAGCACAGGCTCTAGGCACACGGGCTTCAGTAGTTGTGGCACAGGGGCTCAGTAGTTGTGGCTCGTGGGCTCTAGAGCACAGGCTGCAGTAGTTGTGGCACACAGGCTTAGTTGCTCCGCGGCATGCGGGATCTTCCCGGACCAGGGCTCAAACCCGTGGTCCCCTGCACTGGCAGGCGGATTCTTAACCACTGCACCATCAGGGAAGCCCTCCATTTATTTTTAATTGAAAAACCCAGCGTGATCTGTCCCCTGACACTCTCTCCCTGCACATCTCCTCCTCTGCCCACTCTGCTTCAGCCACATCTGCCAACTTGCTGCTACTCAAACTCACCAAGTGCAACCCCACCTCAGGGTCATTGCACTTACTCTGCTTGCAGACACCCGTGTAGCTCTTCCTCTCAATCCCTTCAGATCTCCTTTTCTCAGGGTAACATCCCTGAGCAGCCCATCTAAAAGATCAGCACCCTCTCACCCTCCAAACTACTCTATGGCCCTTTATCCTGCTTCATCCTTAGTAGCACTTGTCATTTTCCAACATATTACATGGCTTATTTATTTACTGTCAACACCCCCCACACACACACTATAATGTGAGCTTCATGAGGGTGAGAACTTTGATTTGCTCACAGAAAGTCTTTAGAAACTGTCTGGTACAAACAATAGTTGAATGAATTAGTGGATAAACCTTTCTGTATCACTATATTTCAGAGGCACTTTTTCAACCGCATGGAGCTGGACTGTATTTTTTTTTTTATTTAACAAATTTAATCAGTTATACATATACATATGTTCCCATATCCCCTCCCTTTTGTGTTTCCCTCCCGCCCTCCTCATCCCACCCCTCCAGGTGGTCACAAAGCACCGAGCTGATCTCCCTGTGCTATGCAGCTGCTTCCCACTAGCTATCTACCTTACGTTTGGTAGTGTATATATGTCCATGCCGCTCTTTCGCTTTGTCACAGCTTACCCTTCCCCTTCCCCATATCCTCAAGTCCATTCTCTAGTAGATCTGTGTCTTTATTCCTGTCTTACCCCTAGGTTCTTCATGACATTTTTTTTTCTTAAATTCCATATATATGTGTCAGCATACAGTATTTGTCTTTCTTTCTTTTTTTTTTTTTTTTTTTCTTTTTGCGGTATGCGGGCCTCTCACTGTTGTGGCCTCTCCCGTTGCGGAGCACAGGCTCCGGATGCGCAGGCCCAGCGGCCATGGCTCACGGGCCCAGCCGCTCCGCGGCATATGGGATCCTCCCAGACCGGGGCACGAACCCGTATCCCCTGCATCGGCAGGCGGACTCTTAACCACTGCACCACCAGGGAGGCCCCTGTCTTTCTTTTTCTGACTTACTTCACTCTGTATGACAGACTCTAGGTCTATCCACCTCATTACAAATAGCTCAATTTCATTTCTTTTTATGGCTGAATAATATTCCATTGTATATATGTGCCACATCTTCTTTATCCATTCATCCGATGATGGACACTTAGGTTGTTTCCATCTCCAGGCTATTGTAAATAGGGCTGCTATGAACATTTTGGTACATGTCTCTTTTTGAATTATGGTTTTCTCAGGGTATATGCCCAGTAGTGGGATTGCTGGGTCATATGGTAGTTCTATTTGTAGTTTTTTAAGGAACCTCCATACCGTTCTCCATAGTGGCTGTACCAATTCACATTCCCACCAGCAGTGCAAGAGTGTTCCCTTTTTCCACACCCTCTCCAGCATTTATTGTTTCTAGATTTTTTGATGATGGCCATTCTGACTGGTGTGAGATGATATCTCATTGTAGTTTTGATTTGCATTTCTCTAATGAGTAAAGATGTTGAGCATCCTTTCATGTGTTTGTTGGCAGTCTGTATATCTTCTGTATCTTCTGGACTGTATTTTTTAATCCAACCTAAGACGTTCTTCTGACTGATAGCAAGTTTAATAATGAACATTTGTGATATTATTGATAAATTGGGATTTAATTCTACCATTTTACATTTTTTAACTATGTAATTAATTTGTTTACCTTTTCTCCTTTCCTAACTTTTTGGATGTACTGAACTTTTTATTTTTCTTTTATTTTCTTATTATTTTCATTTATTTGGATATTTAAACTCTCTGATTTATTTTCCTTTCTAAATTTTATTCACTCAGAGTTTTCCTTCAGATTATAAAAGCAGTATATGATTATTTTATTAAATAATATAATACAATCCAAAGATGTGGTAGTAAGCAGAATTCTAAGATGACTTCCAGATTCCCAACCCATAGTGTATGTGCTCTGTGTAATCCCCTCCTCTTGAGTGTGGGCAGGAGTTGTGAATACAATGGGATCACTCCTTTGATTAGGTTGCATTAAGTGACAAAGGTAATGGGATAATCACTCCAGTGATTATGTGATGTTATATAAAAGTCCGTCTTAGCAAACTGGAAAAAATCATCTAGCTGGCTCAGAGAAGTAAGCTGCCATGTTGTGAGAGGACCACATGGCTAGGACTGAAATTACCTAAGAGTAAACACTGGCAGACATCCAGCAAGAAAATGGTGACTTCAGTTGTACAACCACAAGCAACTAAATTCTGCCAACGACCTGGATGAGCTTGGAAGAAAACCCAAGCTCTGGATAAGAATGCAGCTGGCCGACACCTTGATCTTGGCCTTGTGAGACCCTAAGCAGAGAGCCCAGTTATACCATGCCCAGATTTCTGACCTACAGAATTGTGAGCTAATAGATGGGTCTTGTTTTCATTCACTAAGTCTGTGATAATTTGTTATGTAGCAATAATACAGATATCCATAATGTTCTTGGTCTGAGCAACTGGAAGGATGGAGCTGTGAATAACCAAGATGGGGAAGACTGCAGGAGATGGCAGGGTGCACATCTTCTCATCTAACAGGAGAGATAAGGGGGAAACTCTGAGAGAGATGATAAAGAATCCTCACAGAACTGGAAGAGACAGCTAGGAACAAATAAGCCTCTATTGTAGAATTCTATCCATAAAAGCTCTCTGATAGACACTTGTCTATCTTCTCCTTCACTGCTCACTCAAACAGTTGATTCTAAACTGAATAATGGATGTGTTTTCTTAGACAAATGGAAATGAACTTAAGTGAAATACAAAATCAACATAGAGTTTTTTTCTTAATCCCTAAGCAAATATACTTCTCCATCCATAGAGTTACTGTACTCTTAAATGCCTTCAGAAAGTTGGGTGTTTTTTTTTTTGTCTTTTAGAGAATGCATGTCGTGTGCTGTTGATGCTAACCACCGTAATACTGGCTAAAGGATAAATGCTTCCTGTTAGCGGTCTCGGCAAAACTAACTACAGGTCCCAACATCCTAACCTACACATAAATCCACACCCCTGTGACCTTCCCGAAATGACAGATCACTGCTCCTACCCAAAATATATGGGAAACATTCCCTACTATCTGTTCACAGGCATCAAAAGGCAGCTGCTAACTTTGATACCGCATAGTAAAGAATCTAACCGTGCCCAAAGACAGGTCTTGCCTTTGCCCTCGGCTCCTGGAACGCAAGCTCTAAGCCCTTGGAATGTCCTGTCTGGTAAGAGCATCTTTGTTTACCTGAGGACCTTGGACCAGGCCAGATATTCCAGCACTGAGATTTACAGTAGAGCCTTTGGGTCATGTGGCATCAGCTCAACATCCAAAGGAGCTGGAGACTGAAGTTAGCCAACCATGTCTACATAACCAAGCACCAATAAGAACCCTGGACACCAAGGCTCCATGTTACAGAGCAACATGTGACAATATACACCCAGTTAACAATACCAATATGTGCGTATTGTTACTCATCATCCCAGTGGAGTTAATGCAGTCCCTGACTCTGATGGGAGAGAACCACTGCAAGCTCTGTGTTTTGAGGTCTCCTGTGTTCTGCCCCCTGTGTCTCTTCCTGTGGGTGACTTCAGTATGTTTCCTTTTGCTGTAATAAACTGTAACCATGAATATAATAGCTTTCAGTGAGTTCTGTGAATCCTTCTAGCAAATTATCCAACCTGAGAGTGGTCTTGGGGAACCCCAAACTTACAGTGTATGTCAGAAGTGAGGAGAGCGTTGTGGGCTACTTCCCTAATTCTGCAGGCATGAAAATATAAACAGCAAGTTATAAGCAGAAAAAACTTTTAGTCTTTATAAGGAACGGTAGTAAATGGGCAGTATCACCTGGGAATACTCCCTTGCAGGGAGTTCAAACACAAAGACCTCTTGTTTTTGTTTGTTTTTAATTTAGACCTTATCTTGTAAAGATATCAGGATTTGGCTAGTTTTGAATCATTTACAAGACAAATTATTACAGAACTTTTTTTTCTAAAAACATTAAATACATACAATATAAGTAATAGTTGAATTGACTGTGATGTAAACAACACCTTCTGAAGCTAGATATCTGATTACACTATATGAATTTTTAGAAGTCCATCAATTTGGGACACTGAGAAATACATTTTGATGAGCTTACTTCTTAACCTTAACAAAATAACCTGAGATATAATTTTATAGTGCAAAGGACAATGTGATTGGATCTTTCTACTATTTATTTCAATTTTCCCAGTATGATCTACATACCTAGGCATCTTATACCCAGAAAAGTGTGTGTGTTCTGAATGTTTTCAAGAAATAGAATAAAATGCCCCAAGAAAAGATACTTTCTGTTATTTTCTGACTCCAAAGATGACTCTAAAGTCACTCAGGGGCTTCCCTGGTGGCGCAGTGGTTGAGAGTCCGCCTGCCGATGCAGGGGACACGGGTTCGTGCCCCGATCCCGGAAGATCCCACATGCCGCGGAGCGGCTGGGCCCGCGAGCCATGGCCGCGGAGCCTGTGTGTCCGGAGCCTGTGCTCCGCAACGGGAGAGGCCACAGCAGTGAGAGGCCCGCGTACAGCAAAAAAAATAATAATAATAATAAAGTCACTCAGTAACGATCATCTAAGATTCAAGCAGGGATGAGATGTTGTTATCAGTACAGACAAATAAAGGGCATTGCTGAGCAGAACTCACAAGCTGGGTATCACACTGAGCCCCTCAACACTGTCAATGTACAGTTAGATCCAAAACTCACCCAAGGAAAGTCTCTGACTTTCCCTTTCATGTTTCAAAACAGTGAGAGGCCTAGAGCAAGAAAAAGTGCCTCAAATAAATCGGGAGAAGAGATGTGAGAAATGTGCAGAAAACAATCTATAAAGACAGGGAAGGAAAAAGGCAAAATCAATATCAACTTTGCAGTTACCTTCATTTATGTTGGTTCTTCACTAACAGCTAAAGATGAAGATGAAAATATTAAGTAATCCATAAATAGTCTGGAGGGGGAATTGTTAGTATAAGTAAGGAACCAATACTGTGATCACAGTTATTCGTTTTTAAAACTGTGTTTCATGGAGCCAACTTCACTCCAGGTATGAAAGAGAAGTCCTTATAGGGCAATATGTCTGTGAAAACAGAATGAATGTCAGTGAAACTCTCTTAAATTAAGCCACATCATTGCCCTTAATAATAATATAAACTATACTGGACTTATTAAGTGGCTTTTCTTTATGAACATGAGTTTAAATGTCCCTGTGATATCTAGGCTTAAGAAAAATGAGAAGAAAACAGAAAACTAGTTAATGAGATCAAAGTTAATTGTCAAATTAAGGGATTCCAGCCCCAAACCCTTTCTGTAACTTTCTAATAGCATTTTTACCCACAGTATCTAAGTAATTACCTCACTCACTAAAGGCCCTGTCAAATGAAAATTTTACTGAGTTCTCAAGATCTCAGGGAAAAAACCTTAAACCCATGGCAAGTTCACAGACTAACCCTTTAAAACTCAAAATATATGTTAAAAATACAGAATTCTAATACATACTATCCAAGGGAAGAAAAAGGTAAGGACAGATCACCTTAAGAAATGAAATGGGAGTTGAGGAAGATGGCGGATCTTCCTTCCAGATCACCTTCCTCCCCACAGATACATCAGAAATACATCTACACGTGGAACAACTCCTACAGAACACCTACTGAACGCTGGCAGAAGACCTCAGACCTCCCAAAAGGCAAGAAACTCCCCCACATACCTGGGTAGGGCAAAAGAAAAAAGAAAAAACAGAGACAAAAGAATAGGGACGGGACCTGCACCAGTGGGAGGGAGCCGTGAAGGAGGAAAGGTTTCCACACACTAGAAGCCCCTTCGCGGGCGGAGATTGCAGGTGGTGGAGGGGGGAAGCTTCAGAGCCACGGAGGAGACCGCAGCCACAGGGGTGCAGAGGGCAAAGCGGAGAGATTCTCGCACAGAGGATGGGGCCGACCGGCACTCACCAGCCCGAGAGAATTGTCTGCTCGCCCGCTGGGGCGGGCGGCGCTGGAAACTGAGGCTCGGGCTTCGGTCGGAGCGCAGGGAGAGGACTGGGGTTGGCGGCGTGAACACAGCCTGAAGGGGTTAGCGCGCCACGGCTGGCTGGGAGGGAGCCTGGGAAAAAGTCTGGACCTGCCGAAGAGGCAAGAGACTTTCTTCCCTCTTTGTTTCCTGGTGCGCGAGGAGAGGGGATTCAGAGCGCTGCTTAAAGGAGCTCCAGAGACGGGCGCAAGCCGCGGCTGAAAGCGCGGACCCCAGAGACGGGCGTGGGACGCTGGGGCTGCTGCTGCCGCCACCACCAAGAAGCCTGTGAGCAAGCACAGGTCACTCTCCACACCTCCCCTCCCGGGAGCCTGTGCAGCCCGCCACTGCCAGGGTCCCGTGATCCAGGGACACCTTCCCCGGGAGAACGCACGGCGCGCCTCAGGCTGGTGCAACGTCACGCCGGCCTCTGCCGCCGCAGGCTCGCCCCGCATCCGTACCCCTCCCTCCCCCCGGGCTGAGTGAGCCAGAGCCCCCGAATCAGCTGCTCCTTTAACCCCGTCCTGTCTGAGTGAAGAACAGATGCCCTCCGGCGACCTAAACGCAGAGGCGGGGCCCAATCCAAAGCTGAACCCCGGGAGCTGTGCGAACAAAGAAGAGAAAGGGAAACCTCTCCCAGCAGCCTCAGGAGCAGCGGATTAAAGCTCCACAATCAACTTGATGTACCCTGCATCTGTGGAATACCTGAATAGACAACGAATCACCCCAAGTTGAGGAAGTGGACTTTGGGAGCAAGATATATTATTTTTTCCCCTTTTCCTCTTTTTGTGAGTGTGTATGTTTGTGCTTCTGTGTGAGATTTTGTCTGTAAAACTTTGCTTTCACCATTTGTCCTAGGGTTCTGTCTGTCCTTTTTTTTTTTTTTTACTTAAAAAAATTTTTTTTCTTAATAATTATTTTTTATTTTAATAACTTTATTTTATCTTACTTTATTTTATTTTATTTTATCCTCTTTCTTTCTTTCTACTTTTTCTCCCTTTTATTCTGAGCCGTGTGGATGAAAGGCTCTTGGTGCTCCAGCCATGCTGTGCCTCTGAGGTGGGAGAGCCAACTTCAGGACACTGGTCCACAAGAGACCTCCCGGCTCCATGTAATATCAAACGGCGAAAATCTCCCAGAGATCTCCATCTCAACACCAAGACCCAGCTTCACACAATGACCAGCAAGCTACAGTGCTGGACACCCTATGCCAAACAATTAGCAAGACAGGAACACAACCCCACCCATTAGCAGAGAGGCTGCCTAAAATCATAATAAGGCCACAGACACCCCAAAACACACCACCAGACGTGGACCTGCCCAACAGAAAGACAAGATACAGCCTCATCCACCAGAACACAGGCACTAGTCCCCTCCACCAGGAAGCCTACACAACCCACTGAACCAACTTTAGCCACTGGGGACAGATACCAACGGGAACTACAAACCTGCAGCCTGCAAAAAGGAGACCCCAAACACAGTAAGATAAACAAAAGAAGAAGACAGAAAAACACACAGCAGATGAAGGAGCAACAAATGAACCAGACCTAACAAATGAAGAGGAAATAGGCAGTCTACCTGAAAAAGAATTCATAATAATATGGTAAAGATGATCCAAAACATTGGAAATAGAATAGAGAAAATGCAAGAAACATTTAACAAGGACCTAGAAGAACTAAAGAGGAAACAAGCAATGATGAACAACACAATAAATGAAATTAAAAATACTCTAGAAGGGATCAATAGCAAAATAACTGAGGCAGAAGAACAGATAAGTGACCTGGAAGATAAAATTGTGGAAATAACTACTGCAGAGCAGAATAAAGAAAAAAGAATGAAAAGAATTGAGGACAGTCTCAGAGACCTCTGGGACAACATTAAATGCACCAACATTCGAATTATAGGGGTCCCAGAAGAAGAAGAGAAAAAGAAAGGGACTGAGAAAATATTTGAAGAGATTATAGTTGAAAACTTCCCTAATATGGGAAAGGAAATAGTCAAGTCCAGGAAGCACAGAGAGTCCCATACAGGATAAGTCCAAGGAGAAACATGGCAAGACACATATTAATCAAACTATCAAAAATTAAATACAAAGAAAAAATATTAAAAGCAGCAAGGGGAAAACAACAAATAACATACAAGGGAATCCCCATAAGGTTAACAGCTGATCTCTCAGCAGAAACTCTGCAAGCCAGAAGGGAGTGGCAGGACATATTTAAAGTGATGAAGGAGAAAAACCTACAACCAAGAAATGAAGTGACTATAGACAGAAAAAAATCTGTACTAAAAATTAATGAAAGGAATTTCTAGTTTAAAAGGCAATGCTTCCCAAATTTTGTACTAAAATATCAAGGAAGATACACTCCTGCTGGAAGCATAAATTGATACATATTTTCTGGAGGGCAACTTTGTAATATTCAACTTAATATTAAAACACACTAGGGGCTTCCCTGGTGGCGCAGTGCTTGAGAATCTGCCTGCTAATGCAGGGGACATGGGTTCGAGCCCTGGTCTGGGAAGATCCCACATGCCACAGAGCAACTAGTCCCGTGAGCCATGACTACTGAGCCTGCGCGTCTGGAGCCTGTGCTCCGCAACAAGAGAGGCCACGATAGTGAGAGGCCCGTGCACCGCAATGAAGAGTGGACCCCACTTGCCACAACTAGAGAAAGCCCTCGCACAGAAACGAAGACCTAACACAGCAAATAAATAAATAAATAAATAAATAAATAAATAAATAAATAAACAAACAAACTCCTACCCCCAACATCTAAAAAAAAAGAATAACAGCTGATATTATTAAAAAAAAAAAACACTAGCCACTGGTTCCAGATTTTCTGCTCCTAGGGATTTTTCTAAAGAAATAACTAGGGAGAGTCTCTAAAATATATAAATATAATATGTAAATATATACTTTTATATTTTATATAATATATTAAAATATACATGGCAAGTCATTATTTGAATGAAAAAATTAGAAACAAGTAAATGCCCCTCATAAAATGTTGATTAAATACAGCATAATATCCAAAGATCTAAGCCCTGTGGATTCTGATATCCCATGTTCAACAGTGGCTGAAAAACAAGTAATCACTGAGAATTTCACTAAGAATGGTGAAATCAATTTGCTGTCTAGCTATACACATGAAAAGAAGTTTCAACCATTTTCCAAAAGGACAAAGAGTAGTACCACAGCAAACCACTCACCTGGACTCTAAGAAAATACCAGGAATGGGTCCATTCTTCTCATTTTAAAATAATTAGATAGAAAAATTAACTTTAAAATACCTCCTGAAAATACTAAAGACTTTTGCTTCCAGCAATGATAAACTACTGATATTAGACTAGGCTTCCCACCATAAACATCTAGAAATCTAAACAAAATATATGTAACAGCTATTTTCAGACATTAGAAAACAATCAGCACAGTACTGTGATCTCTGAGGGAAGGGAAACAAACAAGGTGAGCCCTATGATTGCTCCAGCTTTCCAACTGAGACATTAATTAGACCCTGGAACAGGGAAAGGAAAGCCAAGCAGAGACCTACAGTCTCTTTGAGCAGAGGAAATAGAGATCAGAGTTCAAGGAGATTGGGGCAGCAGATATTTGTAGTGTAAAATCGTGAAGAGGAAGGAATTACACAGGGAAGGAGCTGCAGAACCCTGCAGAGGAGCTTCCTTGAGTCCTTGACTTCATAGTAAGCTATGATGCACAGGGGGAAGACCCCAGGAGGCTGGGCAAGGGACAGCTTCCAGGAAAACAACAAGCACTGGGAAGCTGAACAACTCCCTAATGTAGTACAGGAGGTATTTAAGTTCTCACAATCTACAGTGAAAGATACTGTTGAACACCTGGAGCATTCACAGAGACTCCAGAAAGTCCACACCTTAGGAGTTAGGCTAAAATAGTCCCAGAGTAGAGGTTACTCTAAATCCACTCTGAAGAAACTTCAAAACAAATATCAGAAGTATGAAGATGATCTAGAAAGTAAATTAACCTCCTGACACAGAAAAACTCCAAAATCTTTAAAGGAAGGCAGGGAATGGGGGGGATGAGGGATATACAGATCTTTGGCAATGCCCAGCATCCAAATGAAAATTACGAAAAAAAAAAAAAAAAGAAAGAAAATTATGCCACATGAAAAACAGCATAAAAATGTTACCCAAATCCAAGAGAAAAATCAGTCAATAGAAATGGACAAAGAAAACACAGGCATGATTGCATCAGCAGACAGGGACTTTATTATAACAGTTATTACAAATACATATAAGATTTTAAAGTAAACATGAATAAAAGGAGGCTGATGCGTGAATGTTCATAATAATTTTATGCATAATGGCTGCAAAATGGAACAATCCAGAGTCTGTCAACAGGAAAACTGTCTTAGTTAGCTCAGGATGCCCTAACAAAATACTGTAGACTAGGTGGCTTAAACAATAGATATATATTTCTCAAAGTTCTGGAGACTGGGAAGTCCAAGATCAGAGTGACAGCATGGTCAGGTTCTTGGTGAGGGCTCTCTTCCTGGCTTATAGACAGCCACCTTCTTGTTGTGTCTTCACATGGTGGAGAGAGAAAGGGCTCTAGTCTAGTTCTCTTTTTATAAGCGCAATAAGCCCCACCCTCATTACCTCATCTAAACCTAATCACCTCCCAAAGGCTTCACTTCCAAATGCCATCACATTGGAAGTTAGGGTTTCAAAATATGAATCTGGGGAAACACAAACATTCAGTCCATAACAGGAATGGATAAACTATTATACTACATTCACATAATGGAATTATACTCAGTGACAAAAAGGAACAAACTACTGAACAATAGAAATGAATGTTTTAAATGCTAGGCAGAGCAAAAGACGCTAGGGAGAAAAGTACATACCAGATTATTCTGTCTTTATGAAATTCTTGAAGAGCCAAAATCATATCACTTGGTGGCATGAAATAGATGTTGGGGTACTGACTACAAAAGGAGTACAGATAACTTTTTAGGGAAGTGGAAATATTCCATTTCTTGATTGTGGTGGTAAATATATAGACACCTACAACTAACAAAGCTAAGTGAAGTGTTCATGAATGTATTTTAATAAATGTAAATTATACCTCAATAAAGTTCATTTTTAAAATACTGCAATGAAAGTCAAGATCACCCTAGAAATGTTCATAGATAACAAATCTCTGAAAATGCCTGCCAAAGAAAAGAAAAGAGGACTTCCTTGGTGGTGCAGTGGTTAAGAATCCACCTGCCAATGCAGAGGACACGGATTAGAGCCCTGGTCTGGGAAGATCCCACATGCCACGGAGCAACTAAGCCCGTGTGCCACAACTGCGCTCTAGAGCCCGCGAGCCACAACTGCGCTCTAGAGCCCGCAAGCCACAACTACTGAGCCCACACACCTAGAGCCTGTGCTCCACAACAAAGAGAAGCCACCACAATGAGAAGCCCATGCACCGCAATGAAGAGGAGCCCCCACTTGCCACAACTAGAGAAAAGCCCGCACACAGCAACCAAGACCCAATGCAGCCAAAAATAAATACATAAATAAATTTTTTTTAATTTTTAAAAAAAGAAAAGAGAAGAAAATTTTTAGTTTTATCATACTTATTAGAATGCATGACTTCTATGCAACAGCAGCAGAAAGCCAAGATAAGGGGAAAAAATGAGAATAATAAAAGACAAATATGAGTAGAAAAAAGAGAAAGAGACACAAAGTAGGAAAGTTTTAAGGGAGATAAAAATCACAATATTAGGAGTTGAATGCAAATTGATTCAATGAGGCATAAGATTAAACTAATGGAAAAATCTAATCAAACAGATATAAAATAATCTGATAAATTTTTCAGAATATAGTACAAAGACCCAAAGTGACCACAAAAAAAAAAAAAAAGATTGATAGAAAAGACAGTAGACAAGAGTAAAGAGATGAATAGAGATTGAACTTACGAGTTGCAAGAATTCTTAGGAAGACACCACAACAACTAGAGAAGAAGCAAAAATCGAAAGCTGATTTGAAAAATATCTCTCAAAACTATCAAGGGAGCTTAGTGTAATGGGCTTACCTCAAACTATTCAAAATCACTGAAAAGAGCCATACAAAGAGATGTCCTGGAAAAAAACACATATCATTATCATTAAGACAGGTAAGTAATACACTTTAATAAACAAACTTTTAAAAAATGGGTTTACCCACAAAAGGAATAAAAATCAGACTCATCAAACTCTAAATGCCAAGAAGGCAATGAAATTATATTTTATTTATAGTTTCAAGGACAAATATTAGGTCCCCTAAATTCTGAAATCAGCTACATTGCAACTCATGCATGAATAGACTTTCACTTCCAAGTAGGTTGTAATGGTTGTCCAAAGACCAGTGCTCCAACCTAGAATTAGAAAAGCCAGATGGAACATAAAATTATCTTTTCAAAAGCAGAACAGAGTTGCTGAGGCAACAAGAACTAAATGAACTAAAACTTCAGAAGGGAAGGAACAGAGAGGTGAGCTGCCTTCTGCAGTTGCTTTTACTTTGAGTGTACTGATGAATTTGAATATGGGCAAGTAGCTGAGAATCCAGACAAAGCCCAGAGCAATACCTGGAGAGGGGCTGCTACAGGGAAGGAAACTGAAAGAGATTTTGGTGGAGACTTGGAAAGTTTCAGGCACATGGCAGGGTTTCTTTTTCCCCAAAACATACACCCCAAATACTGAAGCAGTATGTGGCAGGAGACAAAAACATACCTGGAAAGCCTCTGAAGAGCAAAACAGAGCTCTGTTGTCAATCTCACAACACAAAGATTAGGATTTGACCCACAAAAAAGAGTGCCACCCCAAACAAAAAATACAAAATTCTAGATGAAAATGTGATGGTCAGGGCTTGAGCCGGAGGTAATCTGACCTTGACACAAGCATGATTCATTGTAGTTCCTTATTGAATTAAGGCAACTGACCACCACTCTGCCCACAGAGGGGAAAGTGAGCCTCCCCAGAAATCTGAATCTCTACATTTTCTTTAATAAACAGTGTCTGGCATTCATTCCAATATGCCTTCACATGTCAAAGAATAACAAGAGTAAAGTGGGCAATAGAAATAGACCAACAGGTGATCCCAATTTTACAGTTAAATAGCATGGACTTTAAAATAACTACAACTAATATGTTCAAGAAAATAGAGGAAAATGGAGAAAAGAGTTGAAAAGATAGGTAATTTCATCAGTATATTTAAAACTACAAAAAAAGGATCAAAGGGAAATTCTAGAACCTGAAACCTCAACTTCCAGTAAGACTTCTTTGCCAGCCAAAAGAGCCCTAACTCTGGTTTGATATACCTCTACACATATTTTCTGAAAAAAGGCATAGTTCCCTTGCCTCAGTTTCCCCAAACATTTAATCAGAATCATATCTAAATATACTCCAGGGATTCGATTACAAAGTCAAAATCAAGCCCAGGAAGAAGTCGCTTGCTCACACTCTCACTCACACACACACACACACACACACACACACACACACACGCAATACACTGTAGGACTTTCCCTGTTTACACTGATTTTTTTTTTTAATGGAGAATATATGTGGAAATGGATTCAGGCCGTATTTAGACAAAGAGTGATGAAAACATGGGGTAAAGCAGTATTTATTAATATAGATATTATAACTGGCATTCTGTATTCTTTGTAATAGCTTGAGCACCTGAAGTGATTCTGTAATTATTTGCCTAGTTTGTTCACTAAAAATCTAAACTCACAGGTGGCTCTCACCAAATGAATTTGAGATTCCAAAACTTTGGTATGATATAGGAGGTATCCAAGGACTTTGAAGAGTGGAATGCTGCAAGTGTCTTTATAATGAGAGCCCCGCCCATCCACTGGGTCATTACATCTCCTGAGAACTCCCAGGAGACACTCCCTTCACAAAGACCCCAAGAGATTCATGAGCAAAGGGAGTGCAAGCACCTCTAAGAAGAATGTGAGAGGCCAGGGAGACCAGTGGAAGATGATGCAGTAGAACTTGGTTTCCTGATTTTAAAGAAAATTGAAAGATCTGAGGGTGACAAAGCCCACCCTGGGCACTTAAATGTCAGAGGCATGGTGTAATATTATGCAAGACCGAAGGAATACCCTAGTGAAAGTGTCTGAGACTTAGAGAATTAAAATAGATTATCAAGGGCTTCCCTGGTGGCGCAGTGGTTGAGAGTCCGCCTGCCGATGCAGGGGACACAGGTTCATGCCCTGGTCTGGGAAGATCCCATATGCCGCGGGGCAGCTGGGCCCGTGAGCCATGGCTGCTGAGCCTGCGCGTCCGGAGCCTGTGCTCCGCAACGGGAGAGGCCACAACGGTGAGAGGTCCGTGTACCGCAAAAAAAAAAAAATAGATTATCAAAACTTAAGCAGGTTTTAATTCTAATTTCAGCTGCTATTCTAGAGGCCCAGAAAGGAAGAATATTTGTATCCAACATGAATGCCTGCTGTCAAGGATGCTTTTAATGATCAAGTGGACAGCCAGCCCCATCCCCCTAGCTAACACATCTCTGGTTTATGGTGGCACATATGAAGCTACATGTGGGTTTATCAACATGGACTTCCCGCTACAAAAGCTGACCAATCTACCACCATGACTATTTGCTCAACTTTCCTGCTAAAAGAGTAAGTCTGAGCCCTCAAAATAGTACTATACACATGGGCCAGCCAGCTGCCTAGTAGAAAGTTAACTATACTGGAAACTGTCCTTCCTGGTAAAGGTAGCAATTTGACCTCACTTATTATTTGGATTTGGATTTGTTTTTCCTCCTTACCATACTTCTACAAGTATTGCCATGACTGAACGCCTTATATGCAGGCATCGTGTCCCAAACGACGTTGTTTCTGACCAAGGAACTCACTTTACAGAGAAGGAAAAAAGTGGTAAAACAACCACTGGTTCTACCATGTATCCTATTATCTGAAAGCAGCCGGACTTAACAGAACATTGTAATGAGCTATGGAAGCCTGAGTCACTCCAGCTGAGAGACAATACTTTCCCAAGTTAGACTGCAGTCTTTAAGGAAACTGTGAATGTTCTGTTTCTTCTGTAGCCAGAATATGGGTCCAGGAGCCAGTGGGTGGAAGAGGGTATGATACCTCTAAGAATTAAGCCTAAGAATATGCTTATAAAAATTTCACACATTCTCATCTCCTAACTGTTATCCATTAGGGTTGAAGTTTTGTTCGCAAGGAAGGAGATAACCATCCCGCTGAACTGCCATCAGGCTATTTGTGCTTCTCATGCCACTGGATGAATATATAAAATAAGGTGTTAAAGTCACTGGTAATTGACACTATTTATAAAAAGCAAATAAGGATGCTCTTTCTCCATAAGGACAGAGGAGAATACGGTGGGAAACTTTCCTTCCCTGACATGTTCAACACTCAGTTTTAAGTGGATGATTACTGAAGCCCTAAACAGACAAGATTAGCCAGGTTTCAGGGTTATCCTGAAAGTGGGCAAAGAATTGGACTGAGAAAGAGCCCAATCTACTGAAGTATGGATAATGACAAAGGGAACAGTGTCATTTTACTTACAGCTGTGTACAATACTGCAGGCATCAGCCATATGTGGTTATTTAAATCTAAATTTAAATTAGTTAGAATTAAATACCATTAAAATATTAGTTTCTTCCCTTCACTAGCCCCAGTTCAAGTGCTCCCTGTGGCTAGCAGCTTCTGTCCTGAGCAGCGCAAGTACAGGACAATTCCACTGTTACAGAAATTTCTATTGGATGATGCTGATCTACAGTCATCTGACCAACTGAAGAAATAAGGACCATAACTTCTCACCACACTTCCTTGCTATGAATATTTTTTAACCGACTTCCTTTTTTACCCTCTCTTTATCCCTGTATGGTATAGTGTTTATGAGTAGTAATTAACTTTTCCGTTCAGTCGTTTATCAAACACTGAGAAGGGATTATGACAAAACTAGAGGAGGACTGAGTACTGGGCAGAGATCTGGGACATGGTGAATGGTGTGAGCAGGACCTTGCCTCACTGCAGAAACAGGAAAGGCGGGAGACTTGCCCTCTCACACAGCTTTCAGCTCTGTGATAGGCTGAGACTTAAGCTTAGCTCTTTATGCTCCCGTTTGGGACATTCATGTGAAGCAGATGATGCCCTGAAGCAGAGACCTTTCAGAAATCATCTGGCAGTGGCAGCTGTGGAGTCCCGTATCCAGGGTGGCACCAGTACAGGTGACTGAGCAGTAGAGGGGACTGAGTACAGAGATGAAGTGTCTGGCGGCATGTCCAGGGTACACAGAGCCCATAGCAGCAGCTGAGGCATTCCAGAGAGCTACTCCTGGGCTGTGACCTGCCCGGTGACAGGGCTGCCAATGGCTTCTCCCTGTGTACCTGCCCTCCTTCCTATCAATGCTGGGAACATTTCCTTATCCTTCCAAAAAAAAATTCCTTTTCTGCCTCATTTAACTAGAGTCAGTTTCTATTTCTACATATAAGAACTCTCACTGAAACAAAAAATGATTAATAATAGATTAAATATTTTCTAAAGACCAAAAGACAAAAATTTTAAGAGGGATGCTTATCTTTCAGAACACTGGAAAAGATAAAAGCAAGCAAAGCATACTATACAAAGTAGAAGACATAAATCCAGAGAAAAACAAGAAAGCATAAAAAGCAAAAATATAAAACAAGATGACAGGGGCCAGGCCAAGTATACAAGTTATGATAATAAATTTAAATTATTTCAACGCCCCATCAGAAAAGAAGATTTTGAAAATCTAGTCATAAGCTGTTTAAGCTTAAAGAAACACATTCAGCTGACAAGAAATGTTATTTAAGGATAAGCAAAGCTTTATCAGATAAGTGAAATAAAAAAGAAAGTGTGGCCCTTTTTATGTCAAACAAAATTTAATAGAAGGCAAAAATGTGTCCATGGAAAACAGAGTCATTTTATATTCATAAAAGGCAAAATCTACATAAAATTTGTAATAGCCCTGAACATTTATGCTTCATATAAAAGCATCAAATTATATAAAACAAAAATGGAATTGCTGTGAGAGACTGTAAAACATCTCTTTCCACATTTTATAGATCTATTAGGGGGAAAAGACAAACGGAGAATAAAACTGGAAGATGGAATAAATTTGATAGAAGGAGCACAGATGTGTCCATCCATTTCTCTTCAAATCCACTGAAATAACATGAAAAAATAAATTAAAAATAAATTTACAGCAGGGCTGAAAGACAAGTCATAATGTTAATCAGTGGACCAGAAATTTTGAGTAATCTTGGAAAATGGAACATCAATGATAGCAGAATGATGGAGAAAGGATGGAAAAAGAAACTTTGGTCCAAAACAACTAAGAAAAAATAAAAACAACTATGGACATAAAAGCAATTCTAAATACTTCAAGTTAAGTTGAAGTCAACACATACAAAAGAAGGAAAGGCTATGGGACAAACAATAAGATGTTTAAAGAACTACGGCATAAAATGCTGTAGAGGCAGGCTCCTTCCTCTCTCCTTCTCAGTGAGCAGCAGATGAAAATGTTTTCTGCCCTAAGATAAACCCCAAGAACTTTTTCTCCACTTCCGTGAAAGATCTGCCTGAGGCCATTTCCTAGCACTGTGGTTAGCAATCGTGGCTGTAAATTAGAATCAGCTGAGGAACTTAAAAAACTCCCAATGCCCAGGCCACTTCCCGAACAAAATAAATCAAGATCTCTGGGGGCAGGACAAAGGCTTTAGAAGTTTCTAAAACTACCCAGCAGATTCCACTATGCAAACAAGATTGAAAACCACAGGCTGAGTAGAAACGTTGAGGCTGAAAATAAAAAGCAAAGACCAAAATAATGCTAAGCTTCCACAGAGACAACAACAGAAGAAAAAAATGGAAAGGAAGTCGTCGTCTCTGGCTTCAGTCCCTAAGTAAGAGCAGTGAGCACCGCTCTCTGAAGGGCGAGGCTTGGCCCCCAGGACTCAGGGTTGGCTCAGTCAGTGACCACTACCCCATCCCCACCATAACCCACAGTCCCCAAGTGACGACACCGAGAAGGTTATAGCCTCACACAACTTATCTGGCCCCCATCTCCCCCTAAACCACCTGAGTACAGGTTTCTGTACTCAGAACCACCAAGAGGGAAAAAAAGAGAGTCTCAAATAAAAATAACAGCCACCAGACAAGAATCACTGAACATCTGAGGAAAATCAACACCCAAGAAAGAGAAGAGTCAAACTCAACAGATTGCCTAAAACACGAAGGAAAAGAAAGTTATAAGATGAGGATAGTTAATATTCTCAGAGAAATAAGAAAAGGCTTCTATGAAAATGTAACATATAGGGATTCTTGAAAATAAAAATATCACAGTTTAAAATTCAACAGATAGGCAGAATAGCATAATAGAGAGATTGAAATCATATTGAACTAAAGAATTCTCCTATAAAGCATTTAAAAAAACAAACACAACCAAGAAGAGGTGGAAAACATGAGATAAGCCTTAAGTTGCATGGAAAATAGATCTGTAAGATCTTTAATAGCAAGGAGGAAATAAATAAATACAGTTGACCCTTGAACAGCACGGGTTCAAGGGTGGGTCAGAACTGTGTGGGTCCCCTTATACAAGGACCCACTTATTTATTTTTCCCAATAAATTTGTACTAAAGTACACCATTCATCATTGGCTGAATCTTCAGATTTGGAACCCCAGACACAGAGGACCAACTGTAAAGTCATACTTGGATTTTCAACTGCATGTAGGGTCAATGAACAGCCCCAGCATTGTTTAAGGGTCAACTGTATATATGATACACACACATAATTTTAGGCACACGTGTGGGGTTATATATTATATTTACACACACACAGAATGATATATATGTGTGTGTGTGCTATATTATGTGTGTGTATACATACAAAAGAACTTCCAGAACTAAAAAAAGACCCAAGTCTTCAGAATGAAATGCTTACTAAGTACCAAACAGAAAGAAAGAACAAGACTTCTATCTATAAAAAATGTGCACTTCAGAACTCCACAGATAAAGAGAAGAACTTAAAAGCTTCCAGTGAGAAAAATTAGGCTACCTACAAAGGACTGAGAATTCTTGACTTTTCATCAGCAACACTAAGAGTGAAATGAAGCAATACCTTCAAGTTCTGAAGAAATAATATCCTAATAGAGGGTGACATACAATAAACGTAAATGAGTAAAGTGTAAAGTATGTTAAAAGGTGATAAATAGTAGGGAAACAAGAAAAATAAAGCAGGATAAGGGAGATCTGGAAAAGTAGGGAGATAAGGTTGGAGGAAAGGTTGCAATATCAGATGGAAGGTCATGGAAGGGCCAGCGGAAAAGGAAAGATTTGGACAGACACTGAAGGATGTGTGAGAGGATTCACCTAGCAGATGTACAAGGATTCCGAAGAATACACTTTTTTAAATGAACACTACAACAAAAATAACAGGAGAAATGTGATGGGTTTGAGGATTTTGGTGCTGATAAGGCAAAGACAGGACCACAAGCTGGCAGTATTGCACAGCACAACAAGCTTTATTGGGTGGTGCTTGGACAGGATTGCAGAAGAGGGAAAGTCTCGCTGAGCAGGAAACCTACCAAAGACAGCGGAGTGGGTGGGGCCACTCCTCAGAAGGGGAAGAGATCAAGGGAAATCACAAGAGAGAGGGGACTCCACATGGGGGCAGGCATATGTGATGAAGTGATGTCTCAGCAGCTAGTAGGGAATCTCTGGGTCAGAGGGTCCCAAAGGGCAGCAGTAATTTGGGGTCTTTTATAGCTATGATGATCTGTCTTATCAATGGCTAGCAGATGTTGGGTGCAGTTTTGCAGGGTACGCAAAGTAGGCAAGCTGTAAGTGGTTGAAAATATGCTTATTTGAGCTACATTTAAAAGAACTTGAGTTTGGTACCAGCAGTCCAAACCTGTTGTAAAGAAGCAAACAATATAGGGGCCAATATACAAAATACTGTATATTGTATATTGTACAATATACAAGAAAAAATATTCCTTTCAAAGTCTCACATGGTGAAAATGAAGTATATTACACTATCCAATAATCTAGAAACAAATGTTTTATACTCTTATATGACAACATACATTGTCACAGAATAGAAAAACTATACCTCAAAATGTGCTTTCCTTTTGTATTTTATAAAATATAAAATTATATATTTTATAAAATATAAAATTTTATATTTTATAAAATTTTATACCTGTAAATGATTTTACAGGTATCCACATGTTAGTCTACATCACTCTATATTTGTTTATACGTCTCTATCCCCTACTGGACTGTAAGCCCTGGAAAAACAGCAACCACTTCTGCCTCATCTTAATACTCCAAGTATCCAGAACATGTTTCTAGCACATAATGTAGACCCTACTAATATTTTTAAATAGTGAATGAAGGAACATGAAGAATAGAATTATAATGTCTCCAAGTCCACACAGGAACCAAGAATAATCCTATTACAATCCATATTTCTTTTGAGACAGTATATTCCTTTTTTTTAGTTTTACAGCTCTAAAATATCACAACATCAATCTTTTCCCATATGTCAAATCTCTTAATCAGCAAACTATCAACTCAACAACACTTTAAAAATATAAAGATTATTGAGAGATGTTCATTAATTCCATCACAGTTATTCTTGTGGATGGCTGAATCTCTAAATTAGAAAAAGGGAATAATCTAGTTTATCATTTAGAATGCCTTGGGCCATAATTTTAAAAGTACCTCACTGAAAATGGCTTCACATCAGGAGTTTATGATCCCATGTAAGCAAAAGCCTAAAGGTAGGCGGTTTGGCTAATTTGCCCCTCAATGATGTCTAAGCTCCAATTTAACTTCTGTATAATTTTTTGGCTTTTCTTTCAGGGTGTAAGATAGCAGCCATAGTTCCAAGCATCGTGTCCTATACAACAGCATTCAATGGCAGGAAGAGTGGAATTTCTCCATGGATCTGTCTCTTTATCAGGGAGAAATATCTCGCCCAGAAGCCTCAAGCAGATGTTCCCTACTGTCTTGTTGGCTAGAACTTGGCACTGTTCCCACTTCAAACCAATCACCAGCAAAAGAAAATGGACTTTTTTGGTCAAAAAAAAAAGTGGGGTAAAATTACTGGTTTCAGTTCCACTGAGATGGAATTAAGCACATTCTATCCCATCTCTCTCACAAATTACAATAAAAATCCTTGGAGAGTATGCATAAAGCAAGCATCCTGGGACTCGACAAGTAAATAATACCAGGCCTATTTGGAAGAGAAATCAAATTCTGAAGAACAAACCAGGTGGCAGTGAATTTCCTGACTTTTTCCATTCTCCCAGCTCAGACTCCAGGACAGCCCGAATCCAAGGACTTCACAGCAAGTGTAGACAGAAAAAGCTCCAAGAAAGACCCTCTCTTTCTAACCAGAAGACTAAGAAGAGGGGCCCATATGGGATGGAGAATGTGGGAGAAGGGGGGAAATCCTAGGCAGGGATTCCCCAGGCAGGAAGCTGCATTCTCAGGATAGCCTGAGCATAGCAACAATGATATTTGAAAGAAAATACTTCCCTCTCTGCAGAAGAACTGGGATAAGGAGACCCTGTGGTCCTATGTTTTCTTGTGAAAGTTTTATAGTTTTACATTTTACATTTAGATCTATGATCCAGTTGAATTAATTTTGGTGTAAAGTCAAGGTCCAGTTTCTTTTGTGTACGTGAGAATGACAAAGTGTTCCAACACCATTTGATGAAAAGACCATCCTTTCTCCATTGAATTACTTTCACATTTTTGTCAAAAATCAAATCATATTTGTGTAGGTCTATTTCTGGGGTCTCTATTCTATTCCACTGATCTGTGTGTCTATTTCTTCACAAATATCACATAGCCTAGATTACTATTGCTCTATAGTAAGTCTTCAAATCTGGTCATGAGATTCCTCTAACTTCATTCTTCTTTTTCAAAATTGTTTTAGCTATTCTAGTGCCATTGAATTTGTATATAACTTTAAAATCAGCTTGTCTATATCTACAAAAAATCTTGCTGGGATTTTGACTTACCAGTCATTGCATTAAATCTATAGATCAGATGGGGCAGCTGACATCTTTACTATATTGAGTCTTCCAATCCAGGAACACAGTACATTTCTTATCCAAATACTATCTATTTAGCTCTTTGAGTTCTTTCATCAGTGTTTTATCAGCTTCAACATACAGATTTTATACATGTTTTCTTAGATTTATACTTATGTATTTCATTTTTTTGGAGCTATGGTAAATTATATCATTTTAAAATTATGGTTCCTAATTGATTGTTGCTAGTGTATAGAAATACAATTGATTTTTGCTTGCTGACCATGTATCCTGCAATTTTGATAAACTTAGTTCTAGGAGCCTTTTTGTAAATTTCTTGAGATTTTATAAATAGACAATCATATTATCTGCACACAGGGCAAGTTTTATTTCTTCCTTCCATCTGTACACCTTTTATTTCTTTTTATTACCCTATTGTACTGGCTAAGATATCTAATACTATAAATTACAGAAGTGGTGAGAGTGACATTTTTGCTTTCTTCTGGATTTTAAGAATAAGGTAAGAATTCAGTCTTTCATCATTAAGAATAATGTTAGTTATAGGGTTTTTCTATATGCTCTTTTATCAGATTGAGGAAGTTACTTCTATTACTAGTTTGCTGAAACTTTTTATCATAAATGGATGATGAATTTTGCCAACTTTTTTTTCTGCCTCTATTGATCATGCGGTTTTATTCTTTAAATCATTAATATGGGGACTTCTCTGGTGGTGCAGTGGTTAAGAATCCGCCTGCCAATGCAGGGGAAAACGGATTCAAGCCCTGGTCTGGGAAGATCCCACATGCCACCGAGCAACTGAGCCCGTGTGCCACAGCTACTGAGCCTGTGCTCTAGAGCCTGTGAGCCACAACTACTGAGCCTGTGTGCCACAACTACTGAAGCCCACCTGCCTAGAGCCTGTGCTCTGCAACAAGAGAAGCCACTGCAATGAGAAGCCCGTGCACAGCAACGAAGAGTAGCCCCTGCTCGCCACACCTAGAGAAAGCCCACATGCAACAACGAAGACCCAATGCAGCCAAAAATAAAATAAACTTCTAAAAAATAGAACTTCATTAAAAAAAATCATTAATATGATGATTTACAAAGTTTTTTACTTTTTATTTAATTTTTAAATATTGAACTAACATTCCATGCCCACGATAAACCTCCATTGATTGTACACTATTATTTTTTTTTAATGTTTCTAGATTCAATTTGCTAGTATTATGTTGAGGATAATTATATCTTTGTGCATGAGGGATACTGGCATGAAGTTTTTCTCTTCTTGTAATGTCTTTGGTTTTGGTATTAAGGTAATGAATGACTGGTAAAATGAGTTTTATGTGATTATTGAAATTGTTGGATTAAAATCTACCATCTTGTTAGTTGTTTTATATTTGTCCTATCTGTTCTTTAGTTTTTTTCCCTCCTTTTCAGCCTTCTCCTTTAATAATTGAGTATATTTTATTATTCCATGTTATCTCCATTATTTTTTTTTAATTTTTGCTTTATAACAAATTTAATCAGTTATACATATACATATGTTTCCATATCCCCTCGCTTTTGCGTCTCCCTCCCACCCTCCCTATCCCACCCCTCCAGGCGGTCACAAAGCACCGAGCTGATCTCCCTGTGCTATGCGGCTGCTTCCCACTATCTATCTCCCTTACGTTTGGTAGTGTATATATGTCCATGCCTCTCTTTCGCTTTGTCACAGCTTACCCTTCCCCCTCCCCATATCCTCAAGTCCATTCTCAAGTAGGTCTGTGTCTTTATTCCCGTTTTACCCCTAGGTTCTTCATGACATTTTTTTTTAATTCCGTATATATGTGTTAGCATACGGTATTTGTCTTTCTCTTTCTGACTTACTTCACTCTGTATGACAGACTCTAGGTCTATCCACCTCATTACAAATAGCTCAGTTTCGTCTCTTTTTATGGCTGAGTAATATTCCATTGTATATATGTGCCACATCTTCTTTATCCATTCATCCGATGATGGACACTTAGGTTGTTTCCAGCTCCGGGCTATTGTGAATAGAGCTGCAATGAACATTCTGGTACATGTCTCTTTTTGAATTATGGTTTTCTCAGGGTATATGCCCAGTAGTGGGATTGCTGGGTCATATGGTAGTTCTATTTGTAGTTTTTTAAGGAACCTCCATACCGTTCTCCATAGTGGCTGTACCAATTCACATTCCCACCAGCAGTGCAAGAGTGTTCCCTTTTTTCCACACCCTCTCCAGCATTTATTGTTTCTAGATTTTTTGATGATGGCCATTCTGACTGGTGTGAGATGATATCTCATTGTAGTTTTGATTTGCATTTCTCTAATGAGTAAAGATGTTGAGCATCGTTTCATGTGTTTGTTGGCAGTCTGTATATCTTCTGTGGAGAAATGTCTATTTAGGTCTTCTGCCCATTTTTGGATTGGGTTGTTTGTTTTTTTGTTATTGTATCTCCATTATTTTTGAGTGGTTGTCCTGGGTTCTAAAACATACAATTTCATTAACAAAAATCTGCCTTCAAATAATATTAATTTCTGTGTCAGGTAAAGACATTACAATACGATAGTCCCAATCCCTCTCTCCCATTATTTGTGTTATTGCTGTTGTACCCTCTGCTTTTATATATGCTATCAGCACATAATACATTGTTACTATTTTTGCTTTAAACAGTTATGCTTCAGAACAGGATTTCTCAACCTCAGCAATGTTAATATTTGGGACTGGATAATTCTTTGTTGTATGAGGCTATCCTGTGACTGTAGGATGTTTAACAGCATCCTTGACATCTAACCAGTAGACATCAGTAGCACTACCCCAGTGTGACAACCAAAAATGTCTCCAGACATTGCCAATGTCTCTGGGTGGAGGTATGGAAGGGGAAAGGAATTTACCCCAGTTGAAAACCCTTGCTTTAGAGCAATTAAATTTTTTTTAAATAATAAAGTTAATTTTGCCTTCATTACTTCTATTTTCAGTGTTCTTCATTTCTTTGCAAGTTGCAGTCTGCTTTCATATTCTTTCTGCATGAAGAATATAGTTCAATATTTCTTATATAGTCTGCTGGAAATAAATTCCCTCTGTTTCTGGCTTGTCTGAGAAAGTCGGTTTTTTCTTCATTTTTTAAAAGACATCTCACTGGGTACAGAATTATTGGTTAACAGATATTTTTCTTTCAACACTTTAAAAATGTTCCTTCATCATCATCTGCCTTTCATATTTTCTGACAAAAAGTTTACTGTAATTCTTTGTTCCCCTGTATGCAATGTTCCTTTTTCTCTGGTTATCTTTAAGACTTCGTCTTTCGTTTTCAGCAGTTTCATTATGATATGCCTAGATGTGTATATTTGGGGAAAGGGGTGGTATTTGGGGGGTGGGGGGTGTATGTGTGTTCTTTGAGACTCTTGGATCTTGGTTTGGTCTCTGTCATTCATTTTGGAAAATCCTTAGCCATTATGTCTTCAAATGTTTTTTCTGGATTCTCTTTTCTCCTTTCTGGATTCTAATTACACATATGTTAGAATACTTGACATTGTCCAACAGCTCTTGGATGTAACAGGAAAT
This sequence comes from Mesoplodon densirostris, assembly GCF_025265405.1. NCBI lineage: Eukaryota > Metazoa > Chordata > Mammalia > Artiodactyla > Ziphiidae > Mesoplodon > Mesoplodon densirostris. The sequence continues at coordinate 23,993,422 of NC_082680.1, read as the reverse complement.
TATGATGTTCAGTATATAATTTGTACACTCCCCCTACACACACATGGACACATTTTCCTAGGCAAATTCTTTCACACTATAATAAATATTAGTTATTTAGAGACACAAAGTAAGAGAAGCAAAAGAAGAACAATGTAAGGGACTGAGGGCATGATCTTTGAGGAAACACTCCTCTCTTTATGTCATTGGATTAGAGCCACAAATATTAAAAGGCAAGAGTTGAGGTAAGGAGCCCCAGATGAGGAAATCTGGGGGGTAGTCAATATCTTAATTCTAATCCTTTAGAAAGCAGAACCTGATGAAAGAATTTAAAGTCCAACCCTTTAGTTGAGGGGAAAAAAAAATACAACAGTGAGAGGGACAGGAGAAAAAGTAGCACACTGACCAGGCAGCAGTCATGTTTGCCCAGCAGAGAGGACTTCTCAAGGAAATATGCAAAGAGAAATCTCATCTTAGAACAGTCCTTGGAGGAAAGATGGCGGGGAGGACTCTTATCTCCCATTTCTCTTTGGTCAAGGTTTACATGCAGGTCACTGACCACCTCCTCACACACACTCCGGGTGTTATCCAATTCCCTAGGGCCACTTAAAAACCAGGTCCTACACTCCAGAATGGGCCCTTTCACCTGCATCCAGAAGTAGACAGGCTACTCAGCACAGGTGTGAGAGCAACCCATAAAGAGAAAGGAGGATGGTGTGGAGAGGGGAATCTGAAAGGTGGACAAAGTTTGTGTCCAACTTAGTTTACCTGCTTTACACTTGCTTTGGCTCCAGCCAGGATGGCCCCTGGCTTGGCTGACTTGTTTGGTTACTGTTGCGTTCTCCTAACCCATTACCCATTCAAGCTAGCCCTTCCAAGTAATTTCCCTCCCCTAGCCCTGTTATGAGGTTGCCTTGTGCCAGCCTCCAGCTATAAGCAACATATCACCAGTACTGCTCCTGTATTCAAGCAAGTCAAAAATATCTAAATTTTTATTCTGAATATTCAGATTATATACTTAATTTGACAAACATGCACTGAGCATGTACTCTGCCAAGAGCTGCTCTGCAAAGAATGCAAAAGAAACAGATTTACCTCCTTATTCCCCTGGTTCTCGTTTCTGCTGTTTTCATTTGGTCTATCTCACTGCTTCTTAGCAGATGCAAAAGAAGGGAAAATGGAAGAAAGATTCATTTTAAAGCAACAGACAGCTTTTAAGATAGTTGTGAAAAGAGGTTACAACTTTTGTTTATAACAGGTGTCTATATTACTGCTATTTCATTGACCCTATCTCCCTTCACCAATCAGTAATTGAAAGTAAACTACTGCACATTGATGAGAAATTACTTGTACTAATGATCTGAATAGACTTCATCTTCCCTTTACTGTAGAAATGATTTTAGTTCTGGGGGTGAAGAAGAGAGTCATCTTTTGACATATTTTTAGAGAAAGCAGGGCTTAAAATGCAGCTGGTTATTATTTGTTCATTCACGTTACTTGCCCTGATATGGAGGAGTTATCAAACTATCTTGAAAAATGAGTTACACAGTTATTTCCCCAATTCCCTGACTATGGAAAATATAACCTGATGTTGAAAAGGGCTTTTTTATTTTATTTTTCAACCAAGTCACATGTATTAAGGATCTCTTGGTTGTTTTAATGCCTTTCAGTCAAAAACCCATTTAACAACTTGTAAGAGTGCTGTGAAGTACAGGAGCTTGAAAGCAGTGAGACCAGATGTCAAATTAAGATGGCAGGTGGCTCACAGTTCCTGACTTTCCTTTCCTACTCACAAGTTGTCTAAGAAGTTTAAAAAAAAAAAAAAGAAAAGAAAAGAAAGGAAAGAAAAAAGCACTAAATCACAAAAGCATTGGAAACTAAGACTATCATACAATAATTTTCCATACTCTCAGAAAGAATTATGTGCAGGCTTCTAAGTGACCAAAGAGACCAGCAAAGAAATAGTTATCTAGGTAATAAGCATTTTTTACATAATGTAAATAGTTGAAGATAAAGAGACCATTCATCTTGGGTGAATGTCTTAATTACTTTTACTACAGGCAAGCCAAATTACCATGAAGACTCATCACTAGGGCCAAGGAAGTCTCAGTTGAGATTCTAAAACTACAGAATTGAAAAGGAATGTTCATTGGCTCTCTGACCAACGGAAATAATTGAGAAGTATAATGTGTGGCTCGCCTAACCTACACCACTAGAACCCAAGGAGACCAGTTGCAGGGCCTGTGGGCAACCTCTTCATGGGGTTAGCAGGGACTGGTCTTGTGGAACTAGTTAGGCTTGCCTGTCAGGGTCCAGAATTTTGCTGGGCAGGTTTTTTACCTGATAATGTCCGGCATTGGTTTGTGGCCAATATTCTAGGTCCTCTCCTCCTCCACCACCGGCTCCTCAGAAGGAACTAAGAGAAGGGCATGTCACTCAAAGAAAACAAGAGCCAGACCCTTCTGTAAATACGAAGCGAAAAGTTCTGCTCCATCACAGCATCAGAGTAGCAGCTCTATGCAGGGCCTGGAACGTTAGGAAAGGCAAGGTTTTGGAGCGTATGGCAGAAGATATATCTCCTCTTACTGGGCCTTTGGGGGCATGCACTTAAGACACATAAAGAGCAAAACAAGTGATAAGAAGACCTTGCAAGTGTGGTGGTCTGGAAACATACAAAAATAAGAAGAAAGTCTGGAGTTGGGAAATGCAAGGTCACAATGACTGAGGGGCACTTACAAAGGAGTTAAATCTGTGTCCTTAGAAAGAGCACGCCACTCATTGAAGACTGGGGATCCGAGAACACAGGGGTTCATGGAGGGAAACTGGAAAGTGGTATGTATATGAGGAGGTCAGTAAAAGGAAAAGCTCCTCAGAAAAGTCCTTATTTGTCATTTCCCATCATGAACTCTAAGAGAGAAGGCAATTTACATGTGGATGAATGAATGTTTTTCCAAAATATGGAAATTTGAGTGTCACAGTTAACCTACTGATGGGAGAGTTCTCCCTGTAGAGTTTAAAGGTAGCAGAACCAGAACAACTGGCATGGATTGACTGGTATGCTAGCAAAGGTGAAACCATAAAATATTCATTGTTTCTTTCTCTTTTGGTTGGCGGTTTTCTCTGTGTATCCCTTTCTCCAGACAATAAGAAGTCTTGGCTACGGTCTCTGACTAGCCACAACAGAAAGGTTCCAGATCTGCAGTTCTCAACTTTGTTGTTTTTGTGGCACATTTTTTGAATGCTATGATTTTTGGCACTCAAAAATCACCAACACTAAACAAGCCAGGAATAATTATAACACAAATACTCCTAGAGGATAATGTCTCATGCTCTTTGAAAGCATCTAGCTATTGTGCTGTTCACATGGTCACATTTCAATACTGTGCCACTTTTTAAAATAACCCTTTTTACAACAATGACCACACTGTCAGAAGGCAAAGTCTTCACATGCTCCACTGAATCCCTAACTCTTCTTTGGTACCAACTTGACAAGGTGTGACCATTCATGCCCCTAATTTCCAGCAAAGAGCCCTACTCTATAGTCCATTATATGACCTGCTTAGCTCAGTGATTCACCCATTGGTCAGCATCCTTTCAAGACATATGCACAGTTACAGCAAAAATAAATCAAAGGCTCACAGTGCAACAATGTAATACAGCACATGGTTTGTGAATCTCTGTTCTAAATTCATGTACCTTGCTTAAGTAGAAACAAGCATAGGGCCCAGGAGAAAAGAAAGAGGCTTGAGGTCGTTGCCAGAAATTAAGAGCCCTAGGTGTTAAGGAGAAATATTCCTCTTTTGATGCACTTCCTATAGGATTCATCTTTCTATGGTGTTGGCCTGGAATCGGAACCAAGGAGGACTGTGCCAGACGTGGATATAGGAAAAGAGGACAAAACAGAGGTCCATGTGGTTTAGCCTAGAGCCAAGATTCTCCACGGGTATTGGAATCTAAAGCTTTAGAGTAATAATAGGGAGAGTTCCCTTGAGAACCTAGGAGAACATTGGGGGCTGATTGAAGATGCTGGGATCCTGTATCCCAGCCAATCCTCTGCATTTTTACCTTGTGGAAACAATTAGTATAATATACAAAAATTGCCAAATTAAATCTTTTGTGACAAAATGCATGGCTTACATGTATAATAATTTCCTATGCTCATATATCCATTTTTTTAAAAAATAACAATAATCACAGCATTGAACATGCCTCAAAACTGAGGCTCTGTCATGAAGAAGAGGGTAGTGAAAGAGAATCTGTGCTAAATTCCTCATCCAACATGGGCAAAACTGAAAAGACAGTATTTCTTTCTTGATAATTAGAAAAATACAGTTTTTGAAATGCATTTGAAAAATCAGAAGTTAAAAACTGAGAGGAGTAAAAGTGGAGATAGAGCTTCCAAATAATACAAGTTATAATTGCAGATAATTCATGATCCAGATAGCCAAAAATATTAAAAAGTGAGGAAGTAAAAAGTAATTTTTAAGAGAAGGGGAAAGCTCACTATTTAATGCAAGTGAAGGAGTAGCATTAAAAACACTCCATAGTGTGAATCAAAGTTTGTTTCTAAAATGTTATTTATGGGGAAATCTACTCTATACTCTGTAATGACCTAAATGGGAAAAGAATGTAAAAACATATACATATGTATACGTATAACCTATTCACTTTGCTGTACAGCAGAGACCAACACAACATTGTAAATCAACTATGCTCCAATAAAAATTTATTTTTTTAAAAAAGAGAAAGACTTACAAATGAACTACCCCATTAAAACTGCCCTTAGTTCAAGCCAAAAACAAAAACAAAACAAAAATAAAGTCATTGGAAAATAAATAAACAAACAAAATGTTATTTATGGATGTGTGTATGTATATATTTAGACTCACATATGCATTCAGAAGAAAATAAACCCAACTGTTGGTCTGTAGTTGGTGAGTAAGTTGTGGATAAGTGTTATTTTAACTTTTTCCTATTGTCTATTATAAGTATGTATTACATTTATAATTCAAAATATTATTGTGGAGATTTCAAAATGATAGTCTATGATTAGAAGTTAATATTCAAAGGACATTGGGTGAGGGTGTATTCAGCCATGAGGTGGACTAGAATGAAGACTGTCTTGATGTTACAGACTGAATGTTTCCCCCCAGAATTCATAGGTTGACGCCCTAACCCCCAATGTGATAGCATTTGCAGGCGGGGCCTTTGGGAGGTGACTGGGTTTAGATGAGATCAGGAGGGTGGCGCTACATGTTGGGATTACTGTCCTTATGAAAGAGGAAAAGAGCAGAAGACCGGAGGGTTTTCTCTCTCTCTCTCTGCCATGTGCGGGATGTCACCAGAACTCACCTGCCACCCTGCTCTCAGACCTGCAGCCTCCAGAACCATGTGACATAAATGTCTGCTGTCTAACCCACCCGGTCTATGGTGTTTCGTTAAAGCAGCCTGGGCTAAGACACTCAGCATCAGACCGTCTGATAATAGACTTAACATTGCTACTAACTAGCTGCGTGACCTTTAGCAGTAAAACTTACAACAGTAGACTCTGTGGTCTCTAAGATCAGCCCTGTCTCTAAGAACAGCTGGGCTTTAAATTATCCTGAAGCAGCTGTGGTGAAGGGTGTCCAGGGCCACTTTGTGAAGGAGCCTCAGTGCACCGACATCTACCAGAACTGCACTCGGGCTACAGGCCTCTCACTTAAGGGGTTGCTGCTCCTTTCCACTTTGCTACTTTGCAGACAGTTAGCTGAGCCGCTGACAGGTAGCAATCAGAGGTGCACTGACCCTTGCCCAGAACGTAGCTTAATGGAATAGGTGTGGATTCCCTCAGGTGAAGATATGGCATCATTTTAACAAAAATAGAGCCACGTTATTTTTAACACTAACTTTGAACAGAATTTACTATAAAATGACAAGTCACCGATGCAATAAAGTGCCCTTCGGTATGACTGTAAAGTAATGAAACAGTTTTTCAGCACTTGGACCTGAAGAGGTCCCCGCCAGGCCCTCTGCTTAGAGGGTGCCTCATCACAGAAACAACAACATGCGTACTGTTTGCTTTGCTGTGCTGTTTTGTTCTGTTTTGTTGCTCTTCTAAGGAAATTTTTTGGAAGTTCAATAATTTACTGAGCAAAAGAGCCTATGAGAGGGACGTGGGACAAGATGAACTAGGTCGGCTGGGCCATGCGCTGGGGAGCGTGTGCTAGATGTGGGGAAGCGCAGGGGAGCACAGGAAAGGCGCCCCTGCCCCGCGAGCCACAGGGGCACTGGTCGCTCCAAGTCGCCCTGAAGTGGGTGCCTGGGCAGGCCTGTTTCCCCCATAACTAAGCTTCCTCCCTCCCGTTCGCTCTGCAGCTGTGTTGCCTGAAAGCTGCTTAGAACTGCCTGGAAGTCCTTCATCAGAAAACTGACACGTGCAGAAGGGGATCACTCCATGAGAGGCACTGGACCAGGTCAGTCCTTCCGGGATCAGAAGCGTCCAGTCCCACCCAGGATCCCAACCACCCTGACCCAGTGGATCTGGTGGCCACACAGGCAGTCTGGCTGGGCCTGGAGGGTGAGGCCCCTTTCCCCTGCCAGTCTCCAGGGACATCTGAGAGGAGTCACTACCCGGCCCAGGGCACCAGGGCAGACCGTGGTTCAGGCCCCGGGCCTATCTTGATTTATAGCTTTGAAACAGACACACGGGAAATGGGGCTCCACTTATGGTCTTGGCCCAGGTCCAAACAGTCAGTGGGTCTGATTTTGTGCACAGCTTAGAACAAGTCTAGTCTATAACTGCACTACAAAGGCAGCCTCCCGCGAGACACCCCCCGCCCTGTACTTCCAGGATCCATGCCCACTGGGGAAGAGCAGTCTGAGAGCATTTCTTACCCCCCGTTTTTTCTCCAACCTGTGATAAAGTATTTCCTCTCTGTCAATGCCTCTTCATATTATGTGGTGGGTACATCGCTACCTTTGACAAAGCGCCTTTAAGAGCCCCATAAAAGATAACTTGCTAGAGTCACATCATTATTTCCTCGATGGGGAAATTTATAAGGACTCAAGTTGTGACAACAAAAACGTTTGCTCCTTGTTCTAATAGCTTGAGAAGCGGCTTTCCACTGCATCATGTGTTATATGGGCTTCTGAATCAGGACTGGTAGGAGGGATGCTGCCCTGAGAAGCAGGTAGCCCTGGTCCTAGTACGGGCTTTGTGACCGTGGACTGGCTGGGTGGTCTTTACTGCACATTGCTCAAACTCTCTTGGCCTCAACTTCCCCTGCTATAAAATGGAAATAATAATATACTCTGTCTACATCACCACACCCAGACAAGCTTTGTCACAACTATCATACCTTGCATCTAGTCTTTCATTTTTCCTAAAAATCATTTACTGTCCTCTAAGAGGCCTATATCCCCTCTCCCCTTTCCCTCTTAAGATGGTATTTAAGCCTGAATTCTAAAGTCACCTCTTTGGGTTACTCATTTTTCCTGGGTTCTGTTTGTTTTTCCCTTGTCAGTCTATGTTTTATTAGAGGAGTCTCAGCCAAGGACTCAGAAGGGGAGAGGGGAAATTATCTTTCTTCCCCATACGGACATGTTCCTTTACTCAGGGCCTTGCACCTGCTATTCCTCTGCCTGAAATGCTTCCCCCTAAATACCTTCAGGGCTCCCTCGCCCCCTCAGTCACCTCGTCCATGAGGCCTCCCTTGCCTGGCCTATTTAAAATTGGAAACTTCCCCAGCCCCACACCTCCTAGTTCCCTCTCCTGCCATCTTCAGCACTCAGAATCATCAGGCACACTCTAAATCTAACTTATTTATCTAGTTACTAACAATCTATCCCCCTCTCATTAGAATATAAACTTCATGAGGGTGTAGACTTTTGTGATTTTTATGCACTGCTCTGTTCCCTGCAACTTAGAGCAGGCACCTGGGACGTAATAGGTGCTCAATAAATATATTCTGAATGAACAAATCTTTTTCATGCTATAGAAATTCACTTTCTGTTCCTATTTTCCTCTCTCGCTACACTTTTCTCTGTGTTTCTTCTCTTCGACAACTTCTGTCCAATCAGATTGATCACCTAGTTTTAAACTGCTTTAGTCTAGATTATAATAAAATATATGTATATTGTTTAAGTTAATAAATATTTCTTGACCCCCTATTATTTAGGGCATTGTACTAGGCCCTCTTCTAGAGTCAAGGCTATAGCAGCCACTGTTAAAGCCTCAGCTCATACCTCAGTTCAACAGCAGGTAGATAATTCCTGACCTGCCCACAGCTTCCCACTTCTAGCTCCTGGTCTCTCTTCTCAGCCAAAGTGGTTTCTCTGACACGAAGGGAACTTGCATTGCTCCATCCAATTATAACCAGAAGCATGGGGTCAACATCACTGGAAGTAACTTTACTTGATGGGTGACGGGAGTTAGTGGATCGATGTCCCAGCCTCCAATTCATGGGGCACACAATTTCTTGAGGACCCCATGAGGACAGAGCCCCAACTGCCCACAGCAGTAAAACCCACTTACTAACACACCTTTACTGGATTTTCTCTTTTTTTCTGTTTCACACTGTGACTTCCTCCCTTGTGTTTCCTGGGTTCATCTCCCAACTCAACTACCTGCACTCAAGTCCTGGTCTCAGGTGCTCAGGAGTAGAGAAGGAAGAAGGTAAAACCTGGCAGTTTGCTCTCTTCGGTTACACTGGAAGACCCATAGGTCCTAAGAAGTACCCAGGCCCCTGGCACTGGGCAGAGACCTCATATTTCCTGCACTGGAAAGCAGCTTGTGCCCTGAGAAGCAGCTGAACATCAGTACTGGCAGGTTTCCTGGGTAACCCTGCAGCACACCTGCCAAATACTTAATGCAGTTACACTCTCAGCTGAACGGGAAATTCTGGGCCAGAAAGAACAATCCTAAGTGCATCTTTGTAGCCATCCTCTTTGAGCGCTATGGCCCCAGAGAAGACCAACATCCCCCCGTGGTCTTCCACCCTGTCCTCCGTCACATCCTCTGTCTCTCCTCACTCTTTTCTCCTGTCTCCTTTCCTCTTTCTCTTCCTCTAGAAAAGTGGGGTCAGGAGGGATGGAGAGACTGAGAACAGCCCTTTCACTTTCCATGGCTGTAGAGGATGTGATCCCTAAATGGGTCAGTACCTTGGCTGTGATTCATGCCTGAGGTGGATGAAACGTCAGCTTAGCAAAGAGAAGAACAACCAGATCATTCGAAGCGCATCCCAGTGGAGTTCACCAGAAATGACATAATCACCCGGCAACGTCAAGCCCAGCACCTGTATCTGCAGCTGCTACTATCTACAAAGTGCAGTTAAGATGGCTCAATCATACTATCCCAGATCATAAATCCAAATGGCAATTAAAATGCAAAAGAGAAGATGCCAGCTTACTTGGAACCTCAATGGAAAGTTGCTCTTATTTAGGGTCTCTTCTTTTCTCTTTTTTGGCCCACTGCCATTTGAATAGATGAGAGCACAGGTTTGAGTTTTGCTTTTTTATTTGCTTTGGGGCTTTTTGACATTTGCTTTTTTATTTTTATTTTTTAGCTTCATCCAGCACAAGTGGGGGGTAAGAAAAGGAAAGTTGAAAGGCTCGAGGCATCAGAAATCCAAGACCTGATTCCAAATAGCCATCCTGATGAGCAGTTTTCAAACAATGGTCCAGGAGCTCTGACAAGGCATCTCACGGCCAATGGGAAGCAGGAAGGGAAGAATTCTGACCCCTACACCTGCTTTACCAGACCAATTCTATTTAATGCATCAGAGCTCTCTAAAAAATTTTGTTTGAGAAAAAAAAATCCCCCTGCTAACATTAAATTTGAAAAGCAGTTATCATATATTTTAATACCCCCTTTACATACTCATTAAGTGATACTCCATTAAGAAAGAATGGCTCCTCCATTTGCTATGCTAGAGAATCAATGCTTTTCATGTGTGTTCTGGTTTGCTAAGGAAAGTGGGCATTTGTCAGCAGTTTTTATTGTTTGCTGGTTAGTGAACTTTGCTGTGAAGGCGTCTCCTCCCCCCATTTTCAGGAAATTCTCCCACTCTACTGGGTACAGAATTGGTAGGACATAGTGCCCTGCTTCCCTTTATGAAAGATAAAGGAACGGATCCTTCTTTCCCACACCCCTGGCAACCACATGACATCATGTGTTCATCCAATTAGGTACAAAGATAGTTTCCGTTGCTCACAATCAAGAACCAAGACTGAAGCACTGTAGATATGAAAATTAACACATCCATGTTTAGTTTTCACTATTATAATAACTTGATTTAAATAACAATGCCATATCGCATTTATAAAGTATAACATAACTAATCAATAGCTATGTTTTATGTTTGTTAAACTTAAGTAAATTATAAATACTAAACCAATAAGTAAGTGATGCTTCATGATCAATAAGCTTTGTTTCTGAAATGTGAGAGGGAAAAAATTTTTCTTATACCTAATTTCCTGTAGAATTCAGAGGAATACACTTTGGAAGGGAGTTGGACAACTGCTTAATTTTTTCAATGCAACCATCTCCCATTTGGAATTTAGAATTTATGCAATTCTCCTGAGAACTGTAAAAGTCACTTACTATACAACTGCAAAATGTCTCCAAACATACCTATCTTGATAAAAGCAGAATGAATGACAAATGTCTTTTACTAGAGTTAACTTGGCCGTAGCATCTCCAGTGCTTAGCCTATGAGAAAAATTAATAGCAGAGATATAAGTGACGTATACTAGTCAGGATAAGTTATGCTACACCAGTGTAACAAACAAAACCCCAAATCTCAGTGGCTTACCATAACAAAGGTTTACTCCCCACTCATGCAGTTCTGATGGAGGATGGGTGACTCTTCAGGACGGACAGCTGTCCTTCAAGAAAGAGCTCATTGCCACTTGTCAAGACCATGTAGCCAAGTGGCACCATGTGACCCCAAATTCTTACAAGTCTCCTAGGAAATGTTTTAAAATTCTTTAAACAGGAGTCTGAACAGCATGAATCTCAGCTGCTGCAGTGCTATTGTTTTATATTATTTATGATTGCTATTGTGATTATCAGAATTTATAGCAGTCATCAGCCAACAGACACTCTGATGCTCTCCACCAGCAATCTGTCACTCTTCTCTTTGGTTGAAGAGAGTTGAAAGGACATGGGCAGTTACAGAGCAACCAAAGCTCCGGGTACTCTTGTGCTAAGGATGATGCAATCCTCCTCCCAGAGAGGTGGCGAGACCTTGATAGTGGAAAAAGAGAGAGAGAGCAAGAGGAACAAGAACGAATGAAAGAGACCAGGCACCCTGTCAGAACTCTAAAACCCGAAGCATCAGATATGAGAGGGAGATGGTTACAGCACAGCCCAGGTCCAAGTATTTGAGAAGTTGGTTGTACCCTGAGCAGCCATAAAGGGTGCCTTCTGTTCACAATAAACAACAAAAATAGGTATGCCAAAAAGGTGTTTTCTTTTTCAAGGCCACCAGTAACTCCAGCTCCTTGATTCTGATTTAGCATTCACTGTACAGCATCCATGTTTGCCCTGTGACTCATAAACTAATAAAAGGAAGACCTCATCCGGTCAAGAACATGACTGCATAGAGCCAAAGCCATCCGTGTCAGACACCGTCATTAACTTCACAGGTTAATTTGAATCATGGTCAATTTGTGGGAAACAGTCTTTAGGAATACAAATGCTCTGATCTTACCTGAACCACTTACAATCTTCCTCTTAGCCCGAATGCCCATGGATTAAAAAAAAATACAATAAGCTAATTGCCATCCTGAGGCTGTGAGGACTATGATATTAATATTAGGACACCCCTCCTATTTGAAGAATGAATTTTTAATCTATTTCAAAGGGCTTACAATCCATGATCTCATTCGGTTTTTATGAGAACTATCTACAATGGGACATTATGTTTCATTTTCGAGACCATGCGCTAGCTCCCTGAGGAGAAGGACCATTTCTTACAGAGGCGACAAATCTCCAGACCTAGCACAGTGGCTGGCACAACGTAAGTGCTTGAAAATGTTTACAGAACTAATTAATAAATAAATGAGGGAATGTGTGAAAGTTATTTCTATTTGAATACTGAGAACACTGAAGTCTGTAGAAAGTGTTATTTGCTTAGGATCATGATGCTTTTCAGTGGCAGAAGCCTGTATTTTATCTCCTAGATGTGTGCTCTTCTCACTTAACATACTGCTTTTTATACACAACTTCAAATAAGAAAACCTGATCCAGTGTGCACACAGCAGGGACAAACTAATCTAATGCAAGACATTATTCTATTTTTTTTGAGGCCTATTTCCCATCAGCTGATATGGTATAAGGGCTAACTACAAGCCAGCTCTACTTTTCATAGCTGAAACTGATGTTTTAATATACCCATAGGAACTAATAAAGTGTCACAGTCAAACTCACAGAAGTGTTCTGAGCCTTCCAAAGAAAGTGCCTTTGGTTAAAGGGGCACAGAGGAGCTGGGCTAAAAGAGAGAGAAAGGAGAAATGGTGGAGGGGAGGGAGGGGGGAGGAAGGAAGGAGGGAGTGGGGGAGGAAGGAAGGAGGGAGGAGGAAGCCAAGGGCTCTTCTGGGCTTGTGCCTGCAGCATACAGTGGCCAGGAATATGCAAAACACCCAGTGGTATGCACCCCCTGCAAGTTTCAGTGGGACCTCCCCGTGGGCACCTCCCCCTAATACACTAGAGGGCCACTTTCCAGTGTACTACTTCCATGGCAGCATTCCAGAAAATTCCATGGTCTGGAACCTTCCTGGGAATGGCTTCCCCAGGTACACCAGAGGGTAGTATCAGCAGCATGGTATCTCCTCACAGAGAGCTTTCCCCAGAAGTTGCAGAGGGCAACTTCCCAGGAACTTCTGCTAACATAGCATCTGAGAAAGTTTTTCTGCCATCCAGTGGGCCACACTCACACCCTCTCCAATGAGGTCTGGATCTCAGTCTGAGGGAGGGAGCATGTTTCAAATATTTTTCCTTCCTTGGATGTTCTGCATGCATGGGACAGACTCAAACCAGTATATCAAAGGCTTAGAGAACTGAACTGAGATTTGAACCACGTGCAAGATTCAGCCTAACCTTAGAAAACCCACTAAAAAATCCAAGAATTATAGAACCAAACCAATATACAAATTAAAATGGAATCCTAAAAAATACTTAAATAATACAAAAAAGCAGGATAGGAAGAGTAGATGAACAAAGAAACCTGAGAGGACAAGGAGGAAATGAATAATAAAATGCAATATTTGATTCAAACCACATTGATCATTACATTAAATATTAATGGTCTAAGACTCCCAAATATAAGACAGAGATTGATAGAGATAAAAATCAGGACCTCAGCATATGCTTCCTACAAGACACACTCTTTAAACATTAAGAAATAGATCAGTTGAGTATAAATTGATTTTTTTTAAATACTAAGAACGCAGTAAGCATAAGAAGGCTGGAATGGCTATTTGGATATGAGATAGACTTCAAGACAAACAGTAATGTCAAGTATATCAACATTTCATAACAATAAGAAGATGGACTATCAGGAAGACATAACAATTATCAATGTGTATTCAACTGATAATAGTGTCTCAAAATAACATGAAACAAAAATTGGCAGAATTAAAGAAAAATAGAAAATTCCAAAATCATTGTAGTAGATTTTGACAGTCCTTTCTCAGCAATTCATACAAGAACTGTCCAAAAAATCATTAAATATAGATCTAACCAATAGTCACCAGGATATAATTGACAATTTTAAAAACACTACGATTGATAACTGCAGAATGCAGTTATCTTTTCGAGTATAAATGCAACATTGGCATAATAGACCACATTCTGACCCATAAAACAATTTTTGATAAATTTAAAAGATCGAAATCATACAGAGTGTATTCTGTGACAGAAATGGAATTGAAGAAATCAATATTAATGCATGAGTGGGTAAAATCCTATATATCTGTAAATTAAATAACACATAAATAACTAATGAGTAAAAGATATAATTAGAGAAATTAGAAAATAGTTTTAACTTAATGATATTAAAACATATTAAAATTAGTGAGGTTTAGTCAAAGGTATAAGGAGATTTATAACTTTAAATGCTTATATTAGAAAAGAATAAAGACCTAAAATTGATGGCCTAAATAACCACTTTAAGGAGTTAAAAAGGAAGAGCAAAGTAAACTGAAGGTAAGTAGAAGGAAGGAAATAATAAAGAAAAAAACCCAGAAATCAATGAAATAAAAAACAAAGACAACAGAGAAAACTAACAAAGCCCAAAGCTGGTACTTTGGACAGATCAACAAAACTGACAAACCCCTAGCTAGAATAACAGAGAATTAAAGGGAGAACTAAAATCACAAATATTAGAAATAAAAAATATTTTATCACCACAGATCCCACAAATGTTAAAAGTATAATAGAGTTCTATAAACAAAATGTGCCAACAAATTTGACAATTTATATGATATGGACAAATTTCCAAAATAATACAACTCACAAAATTGACATACAAGGAAAGAGAATATCTTAATATATCAATATCTATAACTATTAGGGAAACTGAATTTGCTATCAAAAATATTCCCCAAAAAAGAAAACTGCAGGACCAGATGATTTCACTGCTGAATTCTATGAAACATTCAAGATCTTACAGAAAGCTTTTCAGATATTGGAAGAAGAGGGATCACTGCCCATCAAATTTTATAACACCAGCATAGTCCTAAACCAAAGAAAAACTGAGACATTGCCAATAGCTCTCATGAATACAGATGCAAATTTTTTAAATTATTTATTTATTTATTTATTTGGCTGTCCTGGGTCTTAGTTGCAGCATGCAGGATCTTTAGTTGTGGCATGTGGGATATTTTTAGTTGTGGCATGCAGGATCTAGTTCCTTTAACCAGTGGACCACCATGGAAGTCCCCAGATGCAAATATTTTAACAAAAGAAAAGTTAATCAAATGCAACACTGTATGAAAAGAATAATACATCATTATCAAGTAGAAATTCCCCACAGTGGAAAATTGGTTTAACAGTCAAAAATCAATGGATGTAATTAATCAAATTTATGGCATAAAAAAAAACCATATGATCATTTTAATAGATGCTACCTAGAATTAAGCAAACTCAAGGTCAAGGGCACAGTCCTCCAAACTGGCAAGTTGGCCCAAGACTTCTAACACCAACTGCAATGAGTTTGGCAAACTGCAAAGTCTGAGAGAACAGTCCCTATAAGACTGCCCTCACTTCAGACACCAGCCTCAAGTTCAGGGGTCTCCAGTGTTGCTCTCACTTCAGACCAACGGGCTAATTTCGGGGTCCCCATGGATTTCTCTCAGTTTTCACATTCACTAAAATGACTCACAGAACTCAGTAAAGCACTATACTTACTATTACAATTTTATTACAGCAAAAAGGACACAAATTAGAACCAGCCAAAGGAAGAGAGGCATAGGACAGTGTCTGGGAAGGTTCTAAATGCAAAATTTCCATCATCCTCAGGGAAAATCATACTTTCAGCAATTCAGCAAACTGATGTGTAGCAATATGTGTGCAATATTGCCAACCCAGAAAGCTCATCTGAACTTTGGTGTCCAGAGTTTTTATTGGGGTGTCATTATATTGGTACGATTGATTGAATCATTGCCTCTGCTGCCCAAAGTTTGGGCTGACATCACATGGCTCAAAGTTCCAGCCTTCTAATTACATTTTTGGTCTTTCTAGAGTGGCCAGCCCCAACCCTCAGTGATTTCATTAGCATAAACTATCAAGTGTGGCCCAAGGAGCCCATCATCAACAACAAAGACATTCCTATCACTGAGGAACTTCTAGGATTTAGAGGTTACCTTCCAGGAGCTCAGACAAAAGCCAGATCACTCTCTGGATGAAGCCACATAAACCTTACTAAACAGAGGTAGAAAAAGCATTTGACAAAATTCAATATTCAATCATGATGAAATCTCTCAGCAAAGTTAGAATTACAGGGAATTTTCAAGTTGCTAAAGGACATCTACAAAAACCTACATCCAACGCTATACTTAATAGTAAAAGACTAAATTATGTCCCCATGAGATTAAGAAAAATACTCAGATACTTGCTTTCATCACTTCTCTTCCACATTGTACTGGAAGTCCAAGCTATTGCAATCAGATAAGAAAAAGAAATAAAATGCATAAATCTCAGAAAGGAGAACATAAAAGTTTCTCTATTGGAGATAATACAATTATTTGTGGAGAAAGTACCAGGGAATCCACAAAACAACTGGAAAAATTATTTGAACAGGCATTTCACAAAAGAAAATATACAAGTGGAAAATTAGCTCATGAAAAGATGCTAAACATCATTAATAAGCAGGAAATGGAAATTAAAACCACATTAAGATACCACTACACACTCATGAGGTTATCTAAAATTAAGAAGCCAGACCACACCAAGTGTTAGTGAGGATGTGGAAAAACTGTAACTCTCATAAACTGCTCATGGTAAAGTAAAATTGTACAACCACCTTGGAAAACAACTTATCAGTTTCTTAAAATGTTGAACATATACTTACTTAGATATTTATCCTAGAGTAACAAATATATATATCCACACAAAGATTTGTGCACAAATGTTCACAGTAGATTTATTTGTAATAGCCCCAAACTGGAAACAATTCAAATGTCCATCAACAGACACATGTATAAACAAACTAATATATTCATTAAATGGAATACTAATAAAGAATTTAAAATGAAGGAACTATTGATACACATAACAATGTGGATGAATCTCAAAATCATTATGATCAGTTTAAGAAATCAGGCAAAAAAGTACACACGCTATATTGTTCCACTTATACAAATTCTAACAATGAAAACTTATCTATACTGACAGAAATCAGATCTGTGGTTGACTGATAAATGCAGGTGGAGGAAGAGATGTATTACAAAGGGTCCCAAGGAAACTTTGGGGGTGATGGAAACATTTATTATTTTTATTAACGTCGATGCTTTCTCAAGTGTATACATACGTCAAAACTGATCGGATTTACACTTTAAATATATGCACTTCAATTACACACCAATAAAGTTGGGAGAAAAGGGCAAAAAATAAATAAAGCTTGTTTTGTCAGATCTGTCAACATTTTCTCATACATATCTTCTGTTTCCAAACTAAAATATTTGTTTGCCATCCAGGAGTGCAATGTTTATTTGTATTTTCTTTTGTTTTTTATCACTTGATTTTTGAAAAATATTGAACTCTTTACTCACATTAGAATTTAAATGAGAACTTTAAAAACAAACTGGATTTAAAAGTACAGTGGGAGAACACAGAAACTATTAGGTTGTACTTGTGTCTTATTTAACATTTGGAAATAAAATTCCTAGTGAGCTAAATGGTGTCAATGAGGACAGTACACCTCTAATTGGCTAATTAGAAACACAGTCAGCATGTTTTACCCTCAAAATGAGAGGGAAGTGTCTCAATTACCCAGCAAGTGCCTGAATGTGCCACAATTAGCTAATTATTGAGGACGTTAATTCTGTGCTTGATCAGTCAGGCAGTCACTAAGAAAGCAAATGCTAGCATCAAAAATCCAAATCCAGGGCCTCCCTGGTGGCGCAAGTGGTTGAGAGTCCGCCTGCCGATGCAGGGGATACGGGTTCGTGCCCCGGTCTGGGAGGATCCCATATGCCGCGGAGCGGCTGGGCCCGTGAGCCATGGCCGCTGAGCCTGCGCGTCCGGAGCCTGTGCTCCGCAACGGGAGAGGCCACAACAGTGAGAGGCCCGCACACCGCAAAAAAAAAAAAAAAAAAAAAATCCAAATCCAGAACTTCCAGAAGTTAATTTTAGTTTGCATGTTCAAGTAATGGAAAAAAAGTACTGTTTGGGGGTGGGGATATATATTTCTAAACACCAATCACACTTGGTTGAGGAAATTTTTGCTTGAATTAGGAACGAATGTCAACCGTCCTTTTTCAAATATTCTATTCTACTTCATCTATAAACCATCAAAACTTTTCCATGTTTTAAGTTCTACCTCCCCAACTTTTTCTAGCACCCAGAAGGGAACAGAACCATAAGCGAAAAGGTAATATTAAATATATTCCTACATAAAAATATAATGGTGTATATAAGGCAAAATGGTACTAAGCTCTGTTAGAGAATCCCTTAACAACAATATATTATCTGACATTTCTTGGAGTTATGATGTCCCCAATCATCACTGGTCATTACTCCTGACAATATTATTGGATCTTGAAATATTGAAATTAGAGGTAGTTTGGTGAGCCTGGATTTGTCTCACACTGAGCTGCACTGTCACAACAAATGGAACCTAAGAAGACTCACGGCACACGGTAACGGGAACCTTTAGGATTTGGCATCAGACAAAACAGAATTAAGTTCACGATTAAGTCCTTTGCTTTTCAAAATAAATGTAATTGTTCAGCTCTTAGAACTACAATTTTCTCATCATAAAGTAGATATAATGCCTGCTTTGCAGTGTAAGCAAACTATGGTAGCTGTCCATCAATGAAGGTTTACTGTGTTGAGTTTCAGGGAGAGATAACGCATAGTTTTGGTATATGCCTCACGTCCTCCAGCATTTGGGATCACTGATTACTTTCCTATTAGAAAAAAAGTGGGGAGGGGAATTCCCTGGCAGTCCAGTGGTTAGGACTCTGCGCTTTCACTGCCGAGCGCCCAGGTTCGATCCCTGGTCAGGGAACTAAGATCCCACAAGCCGAGGGGTGCAGCAAAAAAAAAAAAAAAAAGACTCCTCAACATTCTATCCTATGTGAGTACAGAAAGCCCAGACCCATATTAAGTATTTGTGATAATTCCCTAGTGGTGATGGCTTCCATTGCCTCTCTTGTTGCCTGTGGTCCATTCCCTTGAGCACTCTCTCCAAGCTTCCTCTTGAAACCTTCCCTCTTCCTCACTTCCTGTGTTCAACGTCCCTTCCCTCTAGCCTCCGCCTTTCATCCAAGCATGGAAACACCCCCTTGTCTTTCACTGCCACCAAGTACTACTGATGCTGTTGTGTGCTAATAAACTTTCTTTCCAGCTTTAAGTCTTCAAGTATTAAGTTGTTATAGTTATGAATTTATTCTCATATGTGAACACCATGGACTGCTAACCTCATAATCACTATCTGAAAAATATTCCCGATTGTTATTGACCTTGCTCTAGCATTTTTGCCCAAAGACTCAATTATAATAGATTGATTAATTCTCACCCCATGCCCGCTCTGTGGTGTTAGACTGGTGTCCTTACCCTCTTCATTTTTATGAAGAGGAACAGAGAAACCATAAAACATAAGACCAAGTCATAAAAATCCACTTGGTAGCAAAAATAAAACCAGTCCATGGGTCCCTTCATTAGATGGACTTTTAGTGCAACTAGACTATTTATTCATGCAAGAAATATCTGTGGAGGTCCTGCTAAGTGCTGGGGACTGTGCTAGGTTTTAGGAATAATGGTGAACAAAATTGTCATGATTCCTGCTTCACAGGGCAGGGAGTCAAGTGAATATAGACATAGAAAAATAAATCTGAAAAGGACCTTGAAAATCATATAACAAAAGTGCCTTGTTTTACCAACAAAACCCCCAGAAATGAAATTACTTGCTAAAGGCTACACAGTCGGTGGCTAAATCCAGATTTCATTATGAAGGATTTAATCTCATCTCTGACATTAAAATATTGTGTTATATGATCTCCAAGTTGCACACAGTGATCTTTCTAGAACGCTTTCATGTACTTACATGGAACATGAGCCCAAAATGACTACAGTAGTAGTAGCAGTAGTAGTAGCAACATGTCCTGAGAGTTTGCTAGGTTCTGTGCACTCTTAATGCATTTATTCATTCAATCATCACAACTCTTCAAGGTAGATATTATCCCCACTTACAGATGAGAAAACTGAGGTTCAGCGAGGTAAAGTAACTTGCCAAGGTGCCTCAAAGATAGTAGTACTCAAAGCTTGCCCTCAAACATGCTCAGGTCTTTCTTATGACAAAATCAATATTTCAATCTCCACACAGATATTATACAGACTAAAAGTTCATGAAAGATTTCTTTGGACTTCTGATCAGGATATGAAAAATGTGTAGTGTAATTGAAAAGAAAAGAGGTCCCACAGATGACACAGTAGAAGCAGCTTTGTAACAAGCTCCCAAACTCTTTGGAAGGTTGGAAACCATGACATATCTACATGGATTTGGTTAGCTCTGGACTTTGCTAAGTGCATTTTGGCACTCATAATTTTTTTGTGCTTTACCAATTAATACGTTGTTAAACCAGTTGAAAGTAGATTTCAATGGTTTCTTTAGCTCTTCATATTGAGCACAAAGGTCGACACTAGTATTCCATAAATAATGATTCACTCATTCTAAAATTTTTTATTGAGTGCATACTATGTTAGCAATGCTTGTAGTGCTCAGAATGTAGTGGTGAACAAAATCAACATGATGCTGATTCCCTGTTTGCAGGAGTAATGATTTTAGTCTCTCCTTCCAGTGAGAGTCCTATTAGCTCCTTCTCTTCTGTCTATAGACTCTGGTCTTCCCCAGCTTGAAATAGGCACCCTTCCTGCCCTATTCTTTCACCACCCCAAAAATATATTTTTTCCTTGACATCTCCTCTTTCTCAACTTCCAACTTCTTCCCATTTCTGCCTCCAAACACTCTGCTGAAGCTGTTCACTCAATGACCCTTTGGTTAACAGAATAAACCAGGTAAAGGGGGGTATGGTAGGCTGAATAATGGCCCCCAGTGATATCTAAATTCTCATCCCTAGCACCTGTGACTGCTTCCTTATAGGGTAACATGGACTTTACAGATGTGATTAAGTTAAAGGATCTTGAGATGGGAAAATCATCCTGGATTATCCAGCTCAGCTCTAGATATTATTACAAATATCCTTAAAAGAGGGAGGCAGAGGGAGACTTGAAGACAGAAGAGGAGAAGGTAATGTGAAAATGGAACAGAGAGAGCTTTGAAGACGCTACACTGCTGACTCTGAAGACAGAGGAAGGGGCCAGGAGCCAAGGAATGCAGCTCTAGAAGCTGGAAAAGGCAAGGAAACAGATTTTCTCCTAGAGCCTCTGGAGGGAACACAGCCATGCAGAAACTTTGATTTCAGCCCGGTGAAACTCATTTCGGATTTCTGACCTCCAGAACTGTAAGAGAATAAGTGTATCTTGTTTTGAGTTAAGTTTGTGGTAATTTTTTTAGAGCAGCATAAGAAGCTAATACAGGGAGTCGGTCCAAGACTCTTCACCCAAATCTATGTTCCCCTGGTCTTCCTGATCACACAGCTAGATGATACTTCTCAGCTTCCCTTACAGTTTCTCTTGCCCGGCTTTATTAAAACTCTCTACAGACTTGAAAGATGTCACGTATCTTGAAATTCTCTCTTATGGATCCCTTGATTCTTCACTACTCTAATCTCTAGGACCACACTATCTCTGCCTCCTCTGAGTAGGTCCTCACTCTTCCTTTTCTCTACAATTTCTGCTCTTCTCTTTGTATATCTCCTCTGTGACAATCTCATTCTCTCTGAGAGCTTTATGTATCACGGTGATGCAGATACAACCAACTCCACAGACCCACTCCTAGTCTTTTACTTTTCCAAATAAGTTTACCCATCTATTGACCCACCAGAAATTCAAATTTATATTTATTCAAAAAATTCAACTTTCTTTTTCTTCCCTGTGTTTGCACCTGGCACTATCATTCTCTCAGTCAGATGGAATCAAAACTTAGAGTCGTCTTTGTGGAAGGATGGGGCTTCGCATTAATTTTTGATATGAATTTCTCACAGTCATTCAATTAATATTTAATGAGTATATACCATATTCCAGGTACTATACTAAGCTACTGATACACTGATGTACTAAACAAAGTATCTGCCCTAATGGAAGTGATTCTCATGCAGAAGGTATACAATAAACAAATTAACAAGTAAATATGTATAATGAGGGGTGGTAAGTACCACAGAGAGCAAGAAAGCAAGGGAAGAGGATATGGCAGAGACTGCTAGCTGTTTATCCAATATGTATTCCAGAATAACACTTCCCAGTTTCCCCTGCAATTAGATTTAGCCCCGTGATTAAATTCTACTAAGTGGAATGGAAACAGAAGTGGAATGTGTCATTTTTAGGCCAAAGCACTTAAAAAGAGGTGTATCCTTATGTTTGCTATAGATTTTTTTCATATATACTCTTAAAGGGATCCAGCATATACCATTGTAGCATAAGGATTATTTTGAACTGAAGACATATGAGAATCAATAGATGCAGGAAGACTTGTGGGGGTTTTTTTCTTTTCTGAGCTTCCCTTGGCAGCCCAAAAGCAAAGCCTCCCAAAAGAATTCAATGGTCATAAATCCCTTCCGCAGGAGTTTTGCAGCCAGGGAAGATTGTCTCCTATCACCCGAGGAGCTGGCACTGGGATAAGAAATTGGCCTGGACAGGCAAGGGCTACAAAACTGTCATATCTCCCACCTATTCTCCTAAAGCCCCATTTATCTTCCTAAAAGCCACTTATTTTCCCACAAGCACCCTTCCCCTTCCTCTATTAAGATGGTATATGAGCCCCAAATTCTATCTGCCTCTTTGAGTCACATTTTTCACGGGCTCCCATTTACACACATGAATAAACATTGTCTTTTCTCTTGCTAATCTGTCTTTTGTTGATTTAATTCACAGGCCCTCTGTGACTTAACCTAAGAGGTTGAAGAAAAGTTTTTCCTCCTAGACACTATCCAGATTCTTGTTCTCATCTGATAACTGAATTTGTCATATATGTATATTAAATGTTATCAGGTACATTTTCTGCATCTATTGAGATGATCACATGTAATTCATTGCATTAATTTAATCTACTACTTTAATAGATTTTTCTCTTTAGGTCATTTATTTAATAGATATTTATCTATCCTTGCATTCTTAGAATGAATCCTACTTGATCATTGTGGCAGAAGCTGCTAATTGGCCACCAAAATTTACTCTCCCCTACCTCCACAGCAATAGCGTTGAAGCTGGGACTGTGGCAGCTGAGCTATAGACAAGAGTGCTGGTAAATGTTTAAAAACTGGTCCTTGGATTGGGGGAGCCATGATTTGTAGCATTTGCCAGTTTCTGTGCTGTACTTACACTATGGCCAATTTCAAGCTACCAGTGTGACATCACTAAATACAGAATTGGAAGAGATTTTCCCAGAATGCCACTGTCTAGCATATTTTCCAGACAGACTGACTTGCAGTTAGATGTAACTGAGTAACTAGATTCTTGCCAGCAATATGAGAAAGAAATTGATGTGTGCAATTTCTTTTACTTTAAGACAGCAATCAAATATATCCCATACTCTCTGCAATCAAATATATCCCATACTCTCTCTTTTCTGTCACCTGGAACCCACGGTGACCCATTTTTTACAATACCATGCAGATGATACCGATGTTCTAGTACAAGTACGGTCCTGGACCAGTAGCACTGTAATCATCTGGGCATTTTTTTAAAGGCAAACTCTCATGTCCCACTCAAAACCTACTAAAGGGGCTTCCCTGGTGGCGCAGTGGCTGAGAGTCCGCCTGCCGATGCAGGGGACACAGGTTTGTGCCCCGGTCCGGGAAGATCCCACATGCCGCGGAGCGGCTGGGCCCGTGAGCCATGGCCGCTGAGCCTGCGCGTCCGGAGCCTGTGCTCCACAACGGGAGAGGCCACAACAGTGAGAGAGAGGCCCACATACTGCAAAAAACAAACAAACAAAAAACCTACTAAACTAGAAAGTCTGAGGGTGGGACCTAGCACTCTGGATTATTTAAAGCTCTCTAGGTGATATCTGATTTGCACTAAAGTTTGAAACCCACTGCCCTAAGCAATAATAAAGCAACATAATTGAAGGAACCTGGGTCCCTGAGTGAACACATGGAACAGCCAGCAAACCTGGAGCCTTGTAGCATCAGCATGAAAGAGGAATAAATGTTTATGTTCTTTAAGCCACTGAGGTCTTTTTAGTCCAGCAGCTTTGCTTCACTTTAATTAATATAGCTTTGATTTTTTTCATCAGTGCTGAATTTTATTAATAATGTATTAAAATCATTTATTTATGATTTAATCTACAAAAATTCCATTTAAAACTTTTGCATTTACATTTATAATTGAGACTGATGTATCTGTTCCCTTTATATCTGCCCTAGTCCAGTTTTCATATTAAGGTTATACTGACTGTTATAGGTTCATTTTGTTTATTTATTGTTTTTCTTTCTCACTCTGCATACCATTCCCTGTGCAGGATCTCTTATGATTATCTCCACCTCCAAGACTTACAGTGTTGGTGTGGAGTCTCTGTTCTATGAAAATATGGGTCAGAGCCCCTCACCTGCCAGTGGCCAGCTTGGTTCATTTCCTGGTGATGGGGTCGCATCTGTGGTTTTCCACCTCCCAGGCCTCCTACTTGCCCAAAGCTGACAATGGTCAGCAGCGCTTTTCTTGTGAGAAATATTTTAATGACATTAAAGTGAACAATCATAATTCCCTACATCAAACATGATTTAGAAATGTAAGTTGTTAACTGGATATATTTACAAGTCTGATTCTTCTTAACCAAAATTTAACTTACAGAATTTTACACTAAGATTTTTACTTAGATTTTTATACTAAGACAGCAAAATATGCTTAATCTTATAACATGTTTGCCCTACCTGGCTCCTTATTTACAGTAGCTATGTGCAATAGATTGTAAATATTTTTTTAACATTTCATTCCTTATTTTAACTGAGAAAGGTAATTGACCAGTTCAGGAGTTTGGATTTCACAAAATTCTTATAAAATACTATGCATTCTTACATTTCCATAATGTACGAACAGACCAAGAAATCAAGGCTTATAATTTTTCTTTCTACATTTTAAGCCTATGCTGTTTCCCAGATTTGGGCATTTCCTTGATTCTATTAAATTCTTCTGTAATGCGTCTGCCCCTCTTTTGCCTGCCAAGACTGTGATGATCTGCAAACAGGTCTTCTTGGTCCATTTTATTCTCTCTCTAAATGATGTTACTTTCTACTACCATAGTTCTAACCATATACCTATGTTGCTGATAATATCTGAAAGTCCCCACTTTCACCAGTGCCTAAAGAGTGCATTCTTAGTGTCAAATTCAAGGTCCTCAAAGGTCTGGTTTATCTCTAAGTCTTACTCACCCAAATACATGTGAGCCCAAGAGGACGCTTTCCCACTTCATGCCTTTAACACTGCCTTTCTACTCACCTCCAATGTCCTTGCCCACCACTGCTTATAGATATCAAAGTCCTACCTGTCCTTTGAAGCCCAGGTCAAATGCACTGCCTGACATCTGTCTTCCATAAATGTTCTAGCTGACAGTTGTTTCACCTTCTGAAATCCTATAACATTTTTTGTCTCCCTTCTGGCAGTTTTTAGTGTTCTACTTTGTACTTTAGCTCTCTGTGTCACTTCTGCTTTTGTACACCGATTTGGGTCTCTTTACCCTTGATACACCCCAATACCCAATGCTTGTAGAAGTGGTCATGAGTTGAGTGTATAACTCACGTATTTTCTTTAGTTAAGTGGGAGAAAAATAACCATCGCCACCCCTAACCACCACTGTGGTTTGCTCTAGTCAGACTGGGGACTCTAAGAATTTGATCCAGGACATACTCATAAATTTCAAAGTTCAAATTTCATAGCTTCTGGCAGTTCTTTATACCACTAAAGGTATCTCAAGGTTAATAATTTAGCTAAATTTAGCATAGCACATTGGTGAGTTTTTAGATATGCAAATGATGGCTATTATTGAAAGAATTTTTACCTAAGGCTGATTTTTAATGGGTCTCTGTTACTCAAAACACTTCTGTCTTATCTTTTCCTGTTTGGGGCCCCTGCGCAGTAAAATTTTTCCAGATCCCTGCGATCTTTGAGTTATGGACTTCCTCCGTTACCTTCAATCTCTCCTTCCAAACCAGCCAATTCTTTCCTTAGCTCATCCCTTTCTTGCAATATCTTGATAATGGCAGTCAAAAAAACCCAACATCCACTGCTTTTCAGTCTTGAACTTCAGAACTAGACGTTCGGTAGACACAAGATCTGACTTCAAGTTCTTTCATGGTGGTAATTTTACCGAAAACATCAAGACGGAACTCCAGGGTTTCTGTCTGTTGTACCAGTTTTCTCACCACCCAACTGCTAAGTCAGTGTCACACATCCTAGGTTTCCTTACAACAGCACACCACTTAAATGATATAGGAATTCATACCTTGAAATCCACACTAGCTGCTGCAACATATAAATTCCAAAAATTTCACAACAAAAGCTTATTTCTCACTCACATAAAATCGAGTGGCTGCCAGGAGAGAATTCCATTCCATGTAGTCATGCAGGGACCCAGAGAGAGCAGAGAAACAGGCTCTCACAACTTCCACACAAGGCTTGCATGGCTTCCAAGGTTACCCTGGATGTTATCATCCCCTGGAATATGGGAGAAGAAAATGTAGGAACTTCCCTGATGGCGCAGTGGTTAAGAATCTGCCTGCCAATGCAGGGGACACGGGTTCGAGCCCTGGTCTGGGAAGATCCCACATGCTGTGGAGCAACTAAGCCCACGCACCACAACTAACTGAGCCTGTGCGCCTAGAGCCCGTGCTCCGCAACAAGAGAAGCCACCGCAGTGAGAAGCCTGCGCACTGCAACAAAGAGTAGCCCCTGTTCACCGCAACTAGAGAAAGCCCACGCGCAGCAACGAATACCCAATGCAGCCAAAAATAAATATATAAATTTATTTTTTTAAAAAAAGAAGAAAATGTGGAGTCATACAGAAGATTTTATGGAACAGGCCTGAAAACTATATATATATATATATATATATATATATAATTTCTCTGTGTACAGTCTATCAGCCATAACTCTATTAACTGGCCATAACTAACTCCTCAGCAGACTTAGAAATGCAGTCTGGCCATGGCCCAGGAGGAAGAGGATCCAGGTTTGCTGAATCCATCACTCATGTCATTGATATGGTGACTCATGGACTTGCAAGGAAATTTGTAACTGTAAAGTGAGAAACAGTGTCTTAAAATGGAAAGAACTTGGTCTTTGACATCAGACAGATTGAGGCTTAAATCTAGGCCCAGGCACTTATTACGTATGTGACCTTGATTGATTTTATTAACCTCTCTGAAACTGATTTCCTTGTTTGTAAAATGGAGCTATATATAGTCCCTACTTCATATAGAACTCTGATGAAAAGTGAAATAATATATTTAAGAACATAACAAAGAACCTGCCAAAAGCATCAATTAGTATTTATATCAGAATTATTGAAAAAATTGTGTGAGGAATTCGAAGTACAACCTGATATCAGTTTCACATTCCTTATTTAAACAAAAAATTTTAACTTAGAACTGATATTTATGAAACTTCCAGTTATCAAATAATTCCTTCCTGCTATGAAGAAATACCTAGGCCTCCAAAAGTCAATGAAAGGGAATTCAAAAGATTTTATATAAAAATAAATATTGCTTCACAGATGTTCCAAGTAGAACAAAACAATAAGCCACGTGAAATACTTGTGTAAGGATCAGATTTTATAATTTGCAGAGGTGTACCCCAAAGGTAGCAGAGCAAGTTTCTTCTTGGACAGGGTTCATTTGTTTGTTATCTTGCCTATGTCAAGACAAAATTAATTTTAGACCCAAAACTAAAACATTTTCCACCTTCCATTTATAAATAGAAATTTTCTGCCTATGAGCAAGTGCAGGCTCGAAACACACTGAGTGTGTGCGACCAAAGCTTCAGGTGTCTTTGTAAATCGCCAGAAAAGGTTCCTGGCATGAAACTTGCCTGTAACCACATCCTGCCAAGGAATGTCACTACCTCTTCGCACCAAAGCAATATGCCATCAATATTTTTCTCATTTTGCCACATTTAATCCCCAATCCTCATTGTGTCAAAAATCTCTCTGAAAAATCCAAAGTTCACAAAATTGGAAAACATGTTAGAAAGTTTCAAGCAACGAAATAGAATGTGGTATGTATAGTGTGTGTGCGTGTATAAGGAGTGATTGAGAAAGTACAGCGAGTGAGCTTCCTGGAAAATAAATCCAAAATATTAAAGTTGGCCCATTGGAATGTGGAATTACACATACTCTTAAGTGCTGTTGCCACGTATAGATTTTATTATTCATATTGAAATTTCAGGAAGATCATTTTCCAGAATCCAGTGTTTCTCTTTTCTGTCTATAGTCTGGGCCGTTTAGTTCCTGATTTTTTGTAAGAATGGTTACTCATGCCCAGATGCTGGTTTTGTTCCATCTGGCAGAGTAGAGGGATAGAGGTGAGTGCTTAGACGTGAGGGAGGCAGAGGATGTGGTAACGTTTGCTTTCTTTCCCTGCTTTTGGTGGTAATGTCCACACACAGTTACTAAATTTATGGAACTGTTTTGACTCATGAAAATCATAGTTTCTACCTGCCTCATGCTTCTTTCTCATTGCTCTAAGAATCAAAGTTTAAGGTCTATTTGGGATCACCTACTGACAATAATTGTCTCTGAATGATCTTAAAATACCAAATGTCAATATGTACAGTTGAGAACTGGTATCTAAGTAGGAAATGAGCCCCAACAGGATGTGAACATGAATTTATCCTGATCATGTTAAGTAGGAAAATCCAGCCACAGAGTGGGGTGAGCCTTGCCGGTACAACACAGGGTTGGCAGGCAGATCCAAGGTCAACCACCTGGCAGTCAGGCAGCAAGAGCTTCACTCAGGTTGGTTATACCCAAAAAGCAACTATTAGTATGTTGGGGAATCCCTACCCACTGAAGGTTTTAATCCTTTATAAGAGCTAATAAATAAACCCCTCATGATATGTTTCCCTTTACAGTGCCTTACAACTGTTAGGACTTCTTCATGAATATATTTCATTTGTTCTTCACAAAAATCCTATGAAATTTCTTATTAGGCATCACTAACCCCACTTACAGGTGGTAGAAACTAAGTCTCTTAAATTTCCAAGGTCACAGAAAGATCCAGAGCTAGAACCCAGCTCTCCTAATTCCTAGCCCAGGGATTTCAAGCAGTTGTCACTCACTTATAAAGGGAAAGGGCCCTTCCTTCTCCCTGGATGCACCTGATATTCAATCAGGCTTGAGTTCCACTAAAATCCCACTTTTCTGGGTGCATGTTATTCCAAGGAGTCAGGGTTAGAGGCCAGGGCAACAGAAATCATGACAAAAGAAAGGAGCAAGGTATCATGTCATTTAACCTCATTACAGGCATTTGCTTTTTGCAAGACCTTTAGGAATCCCTCAAATTCAATTTGGTTCATTTCAACAAGTATAGAAGGAGACTTTAGTCTCTCATCCTAACATCCCAACCCAGTAAGGCACACAGAATAGGTAGAAAAGGGAGGAGATCTTAAGAAGTAGTATTGTTTGTAAGTCATCTATGGCAAACTCTATCTTCCAGAGATGACCACAGCAATACCTCCCACTACATATGCTCTTCTTACCATGTGTTATGGACTGAATGTTTGTGTCCCCCCCAAATCCCATATATTGAAACCCTAACCCCCAATATGATGGTATTAGGAAGTGGGGACTTTGGAATCTAATTAAGTTTCAATGAGGTTATGAGGGTGAGGCTCCCATGATGGAATTAGTGCCCTTCTAAGAAGAGGAGCAGACACCAGAGCTTCCACCCTCTGCTATATGAGGATATGGCAAGAAGGCAGCCATCTGCAAGCCAGGAAGAGGGCCCCCACCACGAACTTGCCAGCACCTTGATCTTGGACTTCCCAGCCTCCAAAACTGTGAGGAATAAGTGTCAGTTGTGTAAGCCACCCAGTCTATGGTATTTTGTTATAGCAACTGAGATGATTAAGACACTGTGTAACCTTGACAGTTCTCCCATTAAGTGGTAGTCTGTAGGGTTCCCATTCCCTTGAATATGGGTGAAAATCTGGGACAGCTTCTACCAATAGGGTGCAACAAGAGACAAAAGTGAAGCTATATGACTTGTGACGCTATATCATAAAATGTCATAAACACCTGCCTTGCTCTCTTGGGATGTTCACTCACAAAAATCAGCCTCCGTGCTGGGAGGAAGCCCAAACTATCACAGAGGAAGATTCGGTGAAGAGGCCCTGGGTACATATTCTGGTCGGACAGACCAACTGAGGTCCTAGGCAAAGGTGAGCGTCAACTATAGACTTGTGGGTGAGATGCCTGAGACGATTCTAGTCTCCAGCTATTGAGACACTCCCAGCTTTGTGTTTTCCCAGCTTAGACCCTAGAAAATGTGGGACAGAGACAAGCTATCCCCATTGTGCTCAGTCCAAATTACTGACCCAAAGAATCCATGAGCAGAATGTTTTATAACACTAAGTTCTGGGGTGGCTGTTGCAGCAGTAGCAGCCGGAACACTGTCCCTAATGTGTGACTGAAAATGGTTCCCTACCTTCATATCCCCAACATGCAAATAAGTGGACAGGTGAGGTGGGTGAGATGCTTACCAGAGACCAAACAAGCTTCTACACGACCTCACACACAGGAAAAGACTGTGTCCACTGCTCGATGACATCAGCGTACCTTGTTACTGCCCATCAGTCACACTGTACATTATTTGAACCATTGTGTGAAAAATCCCTTCCTCTCATTCTAATAATTAAGTCCTTGCTGAGTCAGCCCTTCCTTAACTGATCAACCACCAAGGGAAGCTTTGATCTTCCCCAGAACCATGGTCCAGTAGCAATTTTGAGCAAATGACTGCAGTAGCAGCATTTCTTTTCATCCCAGGGACAGTTACACTCACTCATTATTTGCCAGATAATTCATGAATTTTGAGAATCTTGCTCTAAAGCAATATTATGTGGATCCCACGTCAGTGGATCAAACATCCTGTAAGACCCTGGATAGTGATACTCTCTGAAGCTCTGCAGTCAGAAAACACAAATTTATACTCACAATATGTATTGATCTCAATCAAGATGAATCACTATCCCTTTCGGGATAGAAGTCCAAAGCAGTGGACTTGTAACCTAATGCCTGGTTAGTTTTCCTGAGGGATGGAGCTGTATAACAGCCATTTCTCTACTGCTGGCAGCTTGGGCATTTGGTAGCAGCAGTAGCTAGGTCAGCCTTGGTGGGCAGGAGCCCATGCATAGCCTCCACCTCTGTCACATTAAAGACTCCAGTCATGTGTCCAATTAGAGGGTCAATGACAGAGGTTGACTGACTTTAAATGGTCAAGGTATTCTATCGACTTGGTTGCTCAGTGCCAGTTCTGTGACTGATGCTCTGTGGTAGGCAAAAAGAAAAGTTTTCACACATTATGATACTTCCAAAGGCCCATTCACATGCTTCTTCCTCAGTCCTCCTTGTCCCCTATCCTTCAGTGCTTCAGGTCATTTGCTCCACCTCATGAGTCCATGTGTAGTCTTACCTTGGACTATCTCCTTCCACACAAAGTGGATGACCACATAAACAACCCAGTGCTTTGCCCAATGGGAAGATTTCCCCCCACTTATATCTATCAAAATCACCCCACAGTGGGGCTTAAAGTAGCATCAGTCCATTTCAAGCTCATACTGACACATCAGGCTGACCCAATAGTGAACGGAGCTTGGCCTTTGTCATCATCTGTGATCAGTTCATAAGGTACACGCCAAGTGGCCATGGGTGTGAGCTGAAGGAGAGGCCTCAGTACTCAGTGGTGGATGGCATGCAGTGGGTATAGACCATCTACTCATCAGCTAACTCAGGGCCACTGGCCCTTCTCATGCCTAACCCAGAATGGACAATTTACTATATCTTATTGCATCTTATTACAGATTATTGCTGGGCCCACCCAAATTTATGACTCAATGGGTGAGAGAACCCAGCTCACAAGGAATAGCTGTGGCCATATAGTCACTTATGTGACAGCCCCCTGGTCATATACTCTGTCTCTACCATGTCCAAGCAGCAAGCAGGAGCTGCTTTCTGAATGGTATAAATCTGTGCAGCAGATGAAATGGACTTGCTCTAGAACTGTATTGCCCAATATGATAGCCACGGACCACATATTGCCGGAGTCCAGCTCCAGCGAGTCCAGGGATACCCAAGGGATGGATAGCGTCGGCGAAGGAAATAAATCTATTACACTTCTTAAAGTATCAGCATCGCATGTTTCTCTCTCTCCTTATTGTTTACAATCACAGGTTTATATATTGTAGTTGATTACATTACCAGGTACGTGACCAAACAATCTTAGCACAATCAAACCTCAAAATATTCAATAAAGATTTTTTTAAAAAAAATATCCCCTAGTTTCTAGATGTCCTATTAAAATATTTCCCCAAGTTCCCATTAATCACAGGTTATTTCTTAGTAATCAAGTCAAGCAGTTATATGATTATTTTAATTGTAGAAGTTGGAGCTACTTGTTCCTATTTCTCTTCTTGCATGGGCAACCTTTTACAATGGTTCCATGAAAATATTTACAATATACCCTGCATGCCCTTTCTTGTTGTTTCCTCCAACTGAGACAGTGTTTTCTCCTTATCCTAGCAACCAATTCTGCTCTAGGCATTTGCTTTTCTATAATTAATCTTCCTTTATAATAGAACCATAAATTTCCTATGTCATCAGGAACTCCGGCCCATGGCCATAACTCCATACTAGCGGGAGTTTTTCATAAAAACATCCCCTTAGTTCCAGGCTCTTAATTCTTTACCCATTTCCCTGGGGCTTTAGTGGGTACTTCCCATTCTGTGGTAGTTTCAGGAGGGGGAGTCCTTAGAGGAATTTTTCTTTCACGTGGAGCAACATCCCCCCAAAATTGCCCCTATATGTAAATTTATTATCATAAAACATAACAACAGAGCTGTAGTCCACCTTCCTGGCATGGCGCTGCCTTGCAGTTTCGCCTTCCGTTGCTTCATGACTTTGTCATGGTGCAATGGCTCCAGGATGGCTTCCGACAACATATGGCTATTTAAATTTAAATTTAATTAAAATTAAGTAAAATGATAGGTAGATAGATAGATAGATAGATGACAGATACAATAACAGTGGCCACATTTCAAGTGCTCAATAGCTATATGTGGCTAGTAGCTACCATATTGCACAGCGCAGATACAGAACATTTCAACATCACAGAAAGGTCTATTGCATAGCACTATTCTAGAACCCCAGGGTTCTACAAGGTGATTCTCCTTTGGGGCCTGCTATAAACTCTCCACAGTGTCCTTGCCCACCACAGATGCTTTTAGTCCTACAGGATCTGCCAGGTTGTATGGTCTAGGTGGCAGGGCTGTTTACACCATAGCCTAAACCTGCTGCAGACTCCCCTAGACTCAAAACTGGCAGCTTCCTATGTTTTTCATTACAAGGAATAGAGCAGTGTTCTCAAATACGGAATGTATTGCCTCCAGAAATCAAAGAAGCTTACCAAGTATTGTGCTTCTTTCTTAGCAGTGGGGGATGTGAGAGGCAACGTGTCTTTTATTTTGGATGAGATGTCACAGTATGCCCTAAAACTCTGGATCCCCACAAACTTCACTGAGGGTCCATGAATTTTCATAGGTTTATCACACACCCTCTGGAGCACGTGTCTTATCAAGTACTTGTCACTTCTTGCTTATCTGGTTCAATTACCATGTCATCCATATAATGGATGAAAGTGATGTTCTACAGATGGCCAGATGAGACAGATTCCTTTGGACTTTGGTGACCGAAGGTGGAAGAGTTAATAATACTGACCTGGGGGAAGACCCTAACTAATGACGGTCATTCAGTGTGAATCATTTAGTTTCTGTAGGGGTCAGACTAGGGAATTAAATGGGGATTTAGCAGGACCACCACCCCTACATTCATTAAGTATTTGAAAGAGTGGCATTAATATTCCCCCCAGGATATAGGCTTTATTTTGATTTACTATCCGGGCTAGGGCTAGGGAACTGGGAGGAGAGGTAAGGTTTAAAGACTTCCAATTGGCCTTCTCTTCTATGAGATGTCTTACCCATAACAATGAACCAATGTCAGAGTTCTGCCAACTGTCAACTCTGTTCCTTTGAATTATACATGGGGGATCAAGGAAATAACATCTGTGTGGGCCCACGGACCACGTGGACTCACAGTAAGCCAGTCCTGAGCCAAGACTCCATTCACTGCCCAAGGAGGTCATTGTGACACCGGGTCTGCAAGCACCAATGAGAATCAGACTCTGTCCCCAACGCAAGTTATCCTCGTAAATGTCTATAAGTCCATTTGGGGGAAGATGCAGAGAATTACTACGGATTAGACGTGGCATGGGGTTGCAGGGTCCTTCTTCATAGGGCTTTGGCCTCCCCTTCAATCAATGGTTCTTGAGTATGAGAACTGGCCTAGATCCCAAAACTAAACAATGGATCTTGCGTCTTGTTGGGGTGCTTGCCCTTAGCTTCCTGGGCATCCATCCTTGGTTTGTTCTGATTGTATCCTTGTGGGCTCCCATCTGTCTTGCCTCTAAGAACACTGTTCCCATTCAGCATCTTCATAGCTGTCTGCAGATTGAGACCCCTGGCTGCAACTCTGATTTTGCCACTTATTGTGAGCCGTTTGTATCTCTATTCTGACGGTTATACTGCCACCTAGACTCTAATAGTGCAGATTTTTATCACCCCCATTACTATCAGGAGCCCAGTTCTACAACATCATCTACTGTCCACCCGGTCTACAGAGCTTCTGAGCTTCTCAGTGATTCATTATTACTTGAGAAAACTGAGTGTCTTCCGGACTCTCCCACAGAATACTGTCAGGTATTGAATTTTCTGGCCTTAATGGTTAACCCACTATCACATCCCCACTTCTATTAGTCTTTTGACCCCTTCCTCCACCATTTGACAGTAAATCTGAACTTTTATTATCATTAATCAACTCAACATCAGTCTCCTACCTACTCCTAATTTCCATTAGAAACTCAAAAGGCAGGATACGAAAACAAAGGCAAATACTTTAGAAAATAAGCTGATAGAATGGGTAGATACAAGTAAAACCAATTGCCTAAGAAAATTTGATTTCTATTTCCACATATATTGCTTGTCCCTATCTCTACAATTTGAGGAAGATGGCTACCTACCGCACAACCATGCAAATTCGATTTAATATAAACAAACTGATAAAGAATCTTTAGGTCCTCAGAGAGCAAATGTCTTGGAAAATTTACCAAATGGGTCCTTTGTATTAAGAAATCGTGTCACTATTTGTTGATGTCACAATGATAATCTAATAGAACTCCAATCTGCCATATAAAGAATAATTACCTTCCAAAGAACAGAGGATTTATGGATATGCAGCTACTATTAGAAACTTGCTGTAGAAACTGCAAAATTGTAGAAAACCACCTTCCACTCTGCAAAAATTAATGAGACAAACGTTTGCTTTACCCTGGAGCAAAACGGGAATAATTTATTTCCTTGTCTCTATTGGACTTGCTGTTGAAACAGGCCCTAATTTCACCCTTGTGGGAGGCCTGCTCCATTCTGGTACTGGGTTAGATACTGACCGGCAAATTCCATTTGTAATCTTCGTGGGCTAGCATCTATAGTACACCTCCAGCCCCAGCCTAAACAGAGGATATCCAAACTTGTAAATGGTTCATTCTGCTCCAACCAAGCAGAAAAACAGATTCTCATAGGAAGGTGCTGCTTAGGCCTGTAAATTAGATTTTAAAACTCAGTGATTCTTAACTTTTCCTGAAAAGAAAAGTTAGCTAGTGGAAGATGGCTCCAGAAGAGATTTGGGCTAAAAGGGCTGTACCCTCTGTGACCAGATTTGAAAAAATTTAGGTATATATATCCATTGTTTAGAGCAAATTTCATGGAAAAAAATAGGCCATTTGGAGATCTAACCTCCTTTCTATAGGTAGGGGAATGAACTGTGTATCTAGATTAACGTACTCTCCCCACCAAAACGTAGAATCATCTCTTTTAGTGTCCATCTAGCTTTCAGGTTAAAAAGAAAAGCTGACAAAAATGTGAGTTCTGTCTGTTTTGCTGATCAGTCATCAAAGCCAGACTCCAGCTGTCATATGTGAACAGAAAGACACATATGTGAACAGGTTTAGTCTCATAAAATGTATTCTGGAATCATTTTGGCTTGGTTTTGGCAGGGGATGTTGTGGGAGCTGGACCAGACTTGGTAGAAGCACTGATAACTTCCTGTCAGGTTCTCAATGTGGGTTAAGAAAAGGAACTAGTAAAGAGATGGAAGGAACCCTTTGGAAAAACAGAATAAAATAAATAGATTTTTTTTTTAACTACCATACTGTTGGACTCAGTGGAAATATGAACATTATACAGGCAAAGGAGAACCTTTCAAAGGATTGTCTGTTTCCCATATTACTTTTCTCTCCCTTTAAGCTTCAATAAAATAACATTCCTATTCCTGGCAAAGTTCAAGTGAATTTTATTTGGGGTTAGTTTGCCACACTTAAATTGCTTCAGGGTTTCTATGATTGGAATTTTGCTTCCTCAGTAGCGCCGCAATAAAATCCCTATCTCCTTCAAGTAGTAATTATCAAAGAACCAGGACCTTACCATCCAGCCAGCACAATGCGGGGATTGTAAGAAGTACCTTAGCCTTCTTATACCACTCTCATTAACACGAGATAATCCGGGATCTTTTGATGCCTAGGAAAAAAAAAAGTCGTCAGTAGGTTACCTCTATCTCCTGAGCTGAGGCTTCCCAGTGGGTCTTTGGAGAGGACTTAATCACTATGGCCCTCAGCTCCACATGTATCCTTGATGACAGTCAGATTTATCTTTTCCCTCCCTTAAGACATGAGTGATGAAGATGAAAAATGAACAGTCCTTGCCAAATGCACAGTCCTTAGAGTTCTCAGAAAGTAAATGCTGTGTTTCCAAAATAAGAACTACTTCTGATAAAAGAAGATAAACTTGTTGCTTCCCTCCAGTTCCCCTCATTCTCACTCTGCACACTCCTTCTTTGCTCTTTCAATCATTTCACGTGCCAGTATTTGGACACAGTGCCTGTAAATGGGAGACATTAAAAGGATTGCTTTGATGTCACCAAAGGGCAGTAAGCTGCCTTCCAAAAAGAACGGTTGTTTTCCAGGCCTAACACACCTGACTGAGTAATCTAAAGGCAGGAAAGAAAATAACCCATTGTGTAAAGTGGGGGTGATTTTAGCTGCAAGTAACAGAAAACACAACTGAAAGTAACTGAAAGAAACAGCTGTAATCTGTTCTCGGAATTAACTGACTGCTGATATAAGGTCAGCCACTCGATGCTGTTTGGGCTTGGGTCTCTAAGAGCTCCTTGACCTTTTACTCAGTTTCAAGATGACTGTTGCAACTTCAGGTATCATGTCCATACTCAGAAAAGGAAGATGAGAAGTCAGTACCAATAGACTTGTAAACTTTCCCAGAAAGTTCTCGTTGGCCAAAACTGTGTAACAGGGCCCATCCTAGCTGCAAGGAGGCTGCAAAAGTATTTCACTTTCCTGGCCTCTGTAATGGAAGGTGACAAAAGGACCATTTTGCCAACCAATCAACAGTTTGCCACATCCCTGAAGATATTTTCCTCAGCAGTTCAGCCATAAGAGTGCCGTATGGTTTATCTTTCAGGATGCTTCTGAGTAAAAGAGGAAACTGTTAATAATTATGACAAGGAAACAGGAGCTAAAGGGACTGTCCTGGAGAAATTGGAATATGTAGCCACCTCCATCATA
The DNA here is from genome assembly GCF_025265405.1 of Mesoplodon densirostris. Classification (NCBI taxonomy): domain Eukaryota; kingdom Metazoa; phylum Chordata; class Mammalia; order Artiodactyla; family Ziphiidae; genus Mesoplodon; species Mesoplodon densirostris. The sequence continues at coordinate 23,955,730 of NC_082680.1, read as the reverse complement.
GACGAAATGTTCTGAGAAAGTAACCCCTCTTCCTTCAACGATTTGACCAGGGAATGGAAAACCTGCTTCCCAGGTGAGTACAGTCTCTCAAGCTGGACCCAGGGTCTCTCAATGTCCTTTCCTGTTTATGCCTCCTCCTGCCCCCAGTTTTGAAGAAGGCCAGAACACTTTCCTATGGGAGGCTATGTTAAGATCATTTGGCAAATAATGCTCAGAGGCACTTTCTTCTCTTACCTCTGTGCAGATGAAGGCTTTTTAGACATTTTGTCCCTACCTGCCACCCTGACCGTGGGAAAGAAGATGACATTGCCCTATAAGGCAAAGAGATTCTCAGAAATCAGACGGTTTTTTCCATTTGAAGTGGGTGGCGGTGGTGTCCCCCTGACCCCAACTGATTTCAGAGTGTGTTTCCAAACTGATGTAAACAAAATGTTTACCAACGGTAGACATGGAAACCTCTCAGAGCATTTGACTTTTCCATCCTGAGTTTACACCTTTATTCATTCAAAAGGACAGAAAAATAATCTGGGAGTGAAATTTGTACCTGGCACTCTGACTATAAGGTACAAAAGGTTATTTCTAATCTTACGAGTTAGAAATAGTTTCTGATGCCAAGGTGAGTCCTAGAATACTAACAAATGGGTGACTCTACGACCCTGAATTCTAGTTATTTTTATATGTCTTATCTTTCCAACTTAAGATTTTTCCTTTCTTCCTTCTACTTCCGGCTTTCCAAACTTTCTACTCTAAACAAAATACAATGTTACTTTTATTTTTATTTTCTATATGCCTTTTCCTGATTTTTTTTTTTTCTTTTTTTGCGGTATGTGGGCCTCTCACTGTTGTGGCCTCTCCCGTTGCGGAGCACAGGCTCCGGATGCGCAGGCCCAGTGGCCATGGCTCACGGGCCCAGCCGCTCCGCGGCATATGGGATCCTCCCAGACCGGGGCACGAACCCGTATCCCCTGCATCGGCAGGCGGACTCTTAACCACTGCGCCACCAGGGAGGCCCCTTTTCCTGATTTTTGAAGGGATACACACTTGCTGGGAAAAAATCAAATATCACAGAAATTAAAGAGTAAAAAGTGAAAGTTCTCTGTAATCATAAACCACCACCTTTGCCAACTCTTAGAGAAAACCACTGTTAACATTCTATGTGTGTGTATCTTCTTATTCTATGCATTATTAACATATATATGTATAAATAATTACTGAGCATACACGCAAAACTTTTTTCACTTAAGTGTCTACTAGTATATTCTACATCATTCTCTTTAATGACTGTATTGTGTGCCATCACTTCTAATGGTGTGAGAAATACTTAAGATATGGAGGCCATTGTGGATTGTAGCAGTTCCTTGGATGGAAAAAAAATGGAGAATTTTATATAACTATACTGAAAAAAGTATTAGGAAACAACACTTTACTATGGAGCAAAGTATACAAATAGGCTGCAATATTCTCACATAAAATATTATTGTGAAATAAGACTTCTCCAAAAATATCTTCTATTTTCAGAGTGAGGGTAGAGATAACTTTGCATGAATGTCACACTCCATGGTTTGGGGAAGATCTAAAAATAAACTTAATTGATTCTTTTATTAGAATGGATGTCACTTGAAGGATCTTTTATCTTTAAAAACAAACCCCGAAAATGACCATTTCCATGGTCTAGATTCAATCACATACATTAAAATAAGTCATTGTTTTATACAGAATGTTAAGATTCTCCACATATTTGATATTTTTCTCTATGAATACATTGTTGTGATGGCATTTTCCCATAAGGTGTTACTTTAAAGCCTTCTTTTTTCACCAACATTGTGAATTTAACAAGCACACGCTAATTAAGGAGCTTAAGTTAATCTTCCTTCCTCTCCAAATCTTAACTATCCATCCAGATTTTTACAGTTCATTCTTAGGCTTTAAGACTCCCTAGAATTTAGAGAACGTTTTCCTTCACTGCACTGTGACTATTTACCTACTTATTCTAATCATTTACTTTTTCTACTAATTCATCTATAACACAAAGATCACATATTCTGTAATTCTATACTCTTTTCTTCTAATTCCCCAAAGCATAAACTGAATGAATCTGAAATATATGTATCTGTGTGAGGTTGATTCTGTTTCTCTCACTGGGGGACAATCTTTCTCCTAAGTTTATGATGCCATATACCCTGGAACACCTGACATGATAGTTACTTAAAATTACACAGTAGAGTTTAGGGAAGATCGAAACAGAAAATACTCAAGGAAGTCTACTTAGGCTCTTAGCATCTCTTTTAACTTTTCAATAAGGTGCTTTTGAATAAAAAAGTGTTTGCTTTTTAATACCTTCACTCTTGTCACCCAATCTCCAGTAACTGAAAGTGTGATGCAAACACAAAAGCTTAAGGGTCAGTGTGCTAAAACCTATACCTACCCTCTAGGGCAGCAGTTCTCAATGTGTGGTCCACAGAGCCCTATGGTTCCCAGGAGACTTTCAGGGACTTTGTGAAACACGTACAGGGGATCCACAGGGTCAAAGCTATTTTCATAACAAAACCAAGATTTTGGGACTTCCCTGGTGGCACAGTGGTTAAGAATCCACCCAACAATGCAGGGGACACGGGTTCAAGACCTGGTCTGGGAAGATCCCACAAGCCACGGAGCAACTAAGCCCGTGTACCACAACTACTGAGCCTGCACTCTACAGCCAGCGAGCCACAACTACTGAAGCCCGTGCACCTAGAGCCCATGCTCCGCAACAAAAGAAGCCACCACCATGAGAAGCCTGCACACCACAACAAAGAGTAGCCCCCGCTCGCCACAACTAGAGAAAGCCCACACGCAGCAACGAAGACCCAACACAGCCAAAAATAAATAAATAAAAATTGTATTAAAAAAAAAAACTAAGGCATTATTTGCCTTTTTCATTGTGTTGACATTTGCACTGAGAGTATAAAAGCAATGGTGGATAACAATGTTGGTGCCTTACAATAAACCAAGACAGTGAGTGGCGTCAAACTGTACCAACGTCCATTGTACTCTTTATCAAAATGCATTTGCAAAAAAAAAAAAAAAAAAAGCCAATTCCACTTAAGAATGTCCTTGATGAAGCAATACTCTTAATCTTATTATATCTCAACCCTTGAGTACACTCTTTAATACTCTATGTGCCAAAATGGTAAGTACCCATAAAGCTCTTCTGCTGCATATCTACTGCAATGGTAGTCTTGAGGAAAAGCACTTTTGCAATTAAGTTGCAACTGAAACCAGCTACTTCTTTCCGAAATATCACATGTACTAGAAAGAATGACTGACAGACAAACAATGGTTATTTAGACTTGAGTATTTTGCAAAACTTTTTCTCAAAAATGAATGAAGTAAGCCTGTTGCTTTGAGGAAAATGGACTGCATTTGTTCCTGATGATAAAACTGTAGCTTTCCAGCAAAAATTGGAATTGTGGAAAATGTGTCCATCATAATGACCTTGACCTTAAAGACTTTTCTGATGAGGTCAGTGTTGATATTCATGAATGTGACTTTTTCATATTTTATAATGAAATGTACATTTTGAAGATCCAAATAACTCAGTAAATCAATATTTTCAACAAATGACCAAGACATAATGTTACAAAATCATGTATAGGTAAAAGGTCTATTCAAAGTGTAATATAGACTAATGGATTTTAATATAACAGAGTATTAAAAGTCCATTGATATGGTTTTAGAGTCCATTTTGCAATTAATCTTTAAGAAATTCTCATCTGTCAAATTTTGAAATAGTATCAAAGCAGAATACCACAACTATCTGAAACGACTATTAAAATTCTCCTTTTTTGTACCTCCAGGTTGTGTACAGCTGGATTTTCTCCATATACTTCAATCAAGAGAACATACAGCGGGGCCTCCCTGGTGGCGCAGTGGTTGAGAGTCCGCCTGCCGATGCAGGGGATACGGGTTCGTGCCCCGGTCTGGGAGGATCCCATATGCCGCGGAGCGGCTGGGCCCATGAGCCATGGCCGCTGGGCCTGCGCGTCCGGAGCCTGTGCTCCGCAACGGGAGAGGCCACAGCAGTGAGAGGCCCGCATACCGCAAAAAGAAAAAAAAAAAAAAGAAAAAAAAAAGAGAACATACAGCAACAGATTGAATATATATGTAACAATCCAGTTGTCTCCTATTAAGTCAAACATCTAGAAGATTTGCAAAAATAAAATGATGGGGCTCTATTCGCTATTTATTTTCCTGGAAAGTATAGTTTTTTTTTACCATAAAGTAAATGTTATTTATATTAGCAGATAGTGCACTTATTATTTTTAAATATAGTAATAAGAGAATATTTTTCAATTATCAGTTTTAATTTAATACAGTAAATATTGATAGACAAATATTGATAGATAGTTCTGTAAACAGAAACTCCTCAATCTTTTTTTAAATAAATTTGTTTGTTTGTTTGTTTTTATTTTTTGCTGTATTGGGTCTTTGTTGCTGCATGTGGGCTTTTTCTTGTTGCAGCGAGCAGGGGCTACTCTTCGTTGGAGTGCATGGGCTTCTCATTGCGGTGGCTTCTCTTATTGCAGAGCATGGGCTCTAGGCGTGCGGGCTTCAGTAGTTGTGGCACACGGGCTCAGTAGTTGTGGCACGCAGGCTCAGTAGTTGTAGCTCGCGGGGTCTAGAGCGCAGACTCAGTAGTTGTGGTGCATGGGCTTTGTTGCTCCACGGCATGTGGGATCTTCCCGGACCAGGGATCGAACCTGTGTCCCCTGCATTGGTGGGAGGATTCTTAACCACTGTGACACTAGGGAAGCCCCCTCAATCATTTTTAAGAGCATAAAGTCCTGATCAAAAATACTGAGTCCCCAGGGAAAACTCCATAAAATTTTTTTTAAAGTGAGCGATTTCACTGACCAATGCAGAAACTAAAAGACAGAAATCGAATCAATTTTTACTATATCTCTATAATACTTAATCTAGATTAGGTTCTTTCGGTTTCAAACAACCATCTCAAGGAGAGACCACATCAGCATGACTACCAGTCATTTCAGTTCCAACAACCATCATCAACTAAAAACATCCCTGTGGATTCACTGGTTCAAATATCTGAGAGATCAAGACCATTTGTCTCAGCTGACAATTATCGTCTCTGTGAAGATTCCTCCATCTAAAATCCTGACATGGGTCACTGGTCAGCCTATGGATACCCAGAGTGGTTCAATAAGTGACCACTCTAGAAGAAAGAGCCTCCTGACACTGCTTTGGAGAGCAGAAAACTTTGAGTGAGGCCAGTTAAAGCCAGAAAGAAACAGCTAGTGTAACAGGAAAATGGAGTGACATGTCCAATAACTCTATTCCATAGCCTTAGGCACCAGAGACAGGACAAGTTATTGTGACATCGACCAGCCTCACAGAATTAATCCTAGGACCGAGAATAGAATCTGAGTCTCCACTTGCATTCCAGAACCCTTGCAGTTAACTCACGTTTTGGCATCTTTCTCAGTGTTTGATGCATGAGAGGTCATCCCTCTATGATGACTTCCCACCCCAGCATCCACCAGCCCTGCCATATGCTGACCCTAAACCAATCACCTTCCTCTGCTTTGAATTACACTACTCCTCATAGTTCTGTAGAAATAAGCCAGTCATTTGCATCCTCTCTTTGCCATAACTAGGAGAAGGAGAATAAAAAAATACAGGGAATCTCAATTCACCAAAACTGGAAGATGCTGAGGTTGTATATAATCTTCCTTGCAGCTCCTTTCTTTCGGAAGCCTTTTGATCTGCACTCTACTTCTCCCTCCTTCTCTGCTGTCTTCTTACAAATAACCTGGACTTTCCATCAGGGATGTTGAAGAGAAGACACATGGATCTACTGATAAAACAATATTGGCTTTGTTGTACAGCAGAAACTAACACACCATTGTAAAGCAATTATACTCCAATAAAGATGTTTTAAAAAACAAAAATCAATATTGGCAAAAAAAAAAAAAAAGTGTTGGTTAGCAAGACTGTTTCCCTTTTTCTGGGAAAAAAAATCTTATTGTTTCCAAGAGCTTTAGAGGCACAATTGACTGCACAGAGAAAGCTACAGTCAAAGCAAAACTTTTCAACCATTCTGTAACTGACATGTCACAGTGGTAGGGAAGAGAGTATTGGAGTCTTTGACCTTTAAGGGTCTCCTTCCCTTTCATTCACTCCTTTCTGGAAACATAAAATTGTTTCAATTTGACGCTAAGGCTTACCAAGGCCCAAGCAGAAAAAATAAAATAAAGGTCTTTTGAGGACTTAAAAAAATGACACCAAAGCTTTCCAATTGCACTTCAGAGTAACCCGTTAACCCTGTTCCAACAAGTCCCTCATTCTTCCTTCTCTCTCTGTAGCATACTCCACTGTGTCAAGTGTACATCCGTCCTCAGCTTTTGCAGAATTGCCCAGGTGAAGGGCATTTTGTCCCCTGATCAGCACGTAGCCCACTGCCTGGCATGTGGTAGATACAATACGTGTGTGTAGAAGGTAAGGATTCAATGTATCACTCATTCTGATTAACCCAGATCTCACTTTCATAAAAGAAACATTGAAGCTGCAAGTGAGACAAAATTATAAAGAAGAGAAGGTGAAGGCTTACTCAGGAAGTTTTTTGTGTGTTTGTGTAAACCAGTCTCATAAATGACAAAAAACTATTAATTTTTAATTTAAAAAATTAATCAGCATTACTCCTTAAGCAGGCTACATTTTTGCAGATATCTTATTTCCTCAGCTATAACATCAACTTCTCTAAGGCAAGAACTGTTTCAAAGCACATAAAAACCATAGGTCCCAGATTCTCTAGGGTTGTCCAAATTTCATATAACCACATTTCTTTTTCTGTAAAGTCAATATACTTAATACATAACCAAGTGTTATTTAATTTTTATCTTTCCTGGACTTTTAGTTTAACCGAGAAAAAATTTAAAGGATCCTTCAGATTGTTCATCTATCACTTTATACCCTTTTTCGCTTCCAGAGGAATGAGCACAGAGACCTGCATAAAAAAGAAGTTCACCATGTTTATTGATTACTTAATTAATCACTTAACCAATTAGTGGATGAGTTTGTAATGAAGTGACTTCCCTAAAAACTCTTTCCTGTCATGGAAAACATAGAAATTCAAATTTTCTTTCATTTTAAAATATCTTTAAGGAAGATAATACTGTGAAGACTATCCAAGATAACACAGTAAAAATTATCAGAGCCAAGAAGCGCTGAACTGAGAACTTGAAAGAATTTATGTGCCATCCTATCCACCTGCCATCAAAAAAAAAAAACCCTTAGAACTATTTTCCTATACCTAATAAAAAGTTTATTCCCAAAGGGCCCAAAGTGGAAGGAAGTGGAACAAAAGGTGATTATAAAATTTTGGCCGAAGGATTCTTATCATTTTTTGCAAAATTATAGCAGAGAAGAAGGAAGGAGGGAGGGAGGGAAAATATGGTAGACTTATGCTCTAAAATGGTATTTAATATTCCTCCATGCAATCATTCCCAAATTTCCACCAAAATACCTATGAAGACACAGAAAATGATAAAACTTCTGAATATAAAATAATGAGGCTGACAATCAATCAATTGCCAACTACGGGAGGAATTTTCACTGTCTAGGAAGGTGATGGTATGAAAGCTGACCCTGCAGCCCCCATGGCTCCCCTCCTGGTCAGCGGAAGCCACTCTAAGAGCTGCACTGTCCAACACTGTAGCCACTAGTTATGTGTGATATTTAAATTTAAAGTTACTAAAATTAAATGAAATTTAAAATCAAATTCCTTAGTACTCGATAGCCACAGTGGCTGGTGGCTGCCATACTGGACAGCTCAGCTACAGAGCATCCCTATCATCACCTAAGGTGTACTGGCCAGGTATACTTTTAATCCAGGATCTGGCTGGGCTCCGCCTCTTTAACGTATCACTCCCTTTTATCAACTCACTAAGGCAAAACTTTTTCTTGGATCTCATTCTTGGTCTCTACTGAGTCCTTGGAACCAGACACTTCAGATCATCCCCCCGCTCCTTGATCTGCCCCTTTCTAGGAAACTGGCTCCGATGTCCCTGTGTTCATGTCCTGCCCATTCCCACACAGAGCCCAGAATGTCCCTGCCACCGCCATCTGCCCATTACCTCCTGCATGGAGGATGGTTAGACAACAGTTCACAGAGGACTTGGAGTTTGAGACTTCCACTGGATCCCGCCTCAGTGGCCTGCTCTGCCCAAGTACCTGCCCCTGTGCTGTCAAGAAACACATCCCTAAAAGCTTTGAGGTGGAGTTTCCCATCCACACAGGAAGAATGCAATCCTAGAGCAGAAGCTCCCAGAAACTTGCTGTTAAGAGTGAAAATTAGAGGGGGACATCCTCAATGGTTAAGACTCTGTGCTTCCACTGCAGGGGACACAGATTCGACCCCTGGTTAGGGAACTGAGATCCCACATGCTGCGTGGTGCAGAAAAAAAAAAAAAAAAAAAAAGTGGACCTCTAGAACCCCATAAGCCAATAATGGGTATTAAAAACTCTGAGGGAAAAACATCTGAGAAAAAAAATACAAAGTATATAGATGCAAAGGGCTCATCACATATTAAGAAAAATTAATGAGAAAAAGACCCACATCCAGATATTTCATAATTATTGGTAAACAGGAAGAAATATGTCAAGTATCCAGATTTTTAGAAAAAAGGTTATCTGAAAAGAAATAAAAATCAAATTGGCCTCAGACTTTTATGAAATAAATACCAGATTTCAACAGAGCCATGTCAACATAATTTTGGCAGGAAAATGTTTTAATCTAAGAAATATTTCCCTATGTTATTATTCATGGGTAAAGAAAAGGAAGACATAAAATAAACTGCCCATGTTACTGTTTTAAAATAACTTTAAATAATTAATGGTTATAAATCTTGTTTGGAAATGAACATTGTCAATAATGTATATATTTGTTTATATACACAGTGTAAATATATACATTATATTTTATATAAACACCCAGTATATTATATGTATTTATACATTTTATTTATTATATCAAAAATGTAAAGAAAATAGTGATAAAAATAAACTAGACCAAATCTTATGTTATAAAAATAAATTCTACCTTTGGCTCGAGAAAATAAAAGTAGTATAATCTTGTCTTGAGTCTCAAAAGATAACATTTTATAGTTTATTGACAAATTTAAAAATACACAGCAGAGAATCCTTTTTAAAATTTAAATGGGTTGTTATGTAAATACAAGTCACAAATCAAAAATAAAGCAGTACTACCTTAATATTTAAAGGGGTAAAGAAAATTAAGAAAAAAATATTCAGTCTCATTCTAAACCAAGGAAACATACATTTTTAAATACTACTTTTCATTTACCAAATCGCCAATTTAAAAATAATAATTACCCTTCCATGTGAGGGTGTGGCTTGCTCATAAATTGCATCTAATAGACATGCACTGGTACAACTTTTCTGGAAAGCAATTTGGAAATTCATATTAAGAATCTTAAAATGTTCATACACTTTGATAATTCAATTCTACCTCTAGGATTCTATTCTATGGAAATGATCTCAAATACTGGCAAAGACTGAATCTCAGAGATGTAACCCCCTAACAAAAAAGAGAAAAAAGAAAAGAAACATTTCTAACAGAACAAGAGAATAATTAATACAATATAGCACATCCATAAATGAAATACTGTGTTTCACATCTATTTAAAATGTAGTTTTTCAATAATTTAAAAAGAAATGAGAAATTTCTCACCATACAATGTAAGTAAAAAACAAGCAGGATACATACAAAATATGTATACATTTTTTAAATATTATAGTGGTTATCTCTAGAAATGAATTTTATAGTTGATTTGACTTTAAACATTTCTGTATTGCTCATATGTTCTACAATGTGTCCATATTGCTTTTAAAATCAGGAAAAATATAAATACTTTTTACCTGATGTAAAACTAAAATTATGGAGTCAGCATCCAAATGGCTGCAGCCTGACTGAATCCATGTGAAATTCATTACCCCAATGTGACAGCTAATTTTTCATCAAGCCCACTTGTGAATAACCCTTCATGACTTCCTCCACTGTGTTCCACACAATTTAGCACTTGATTGTATGCTGTCTTTTGTGCTGTTTGGGGTTCTTTACTATTAATGCGTATGTGTTAGTGTTCTGAATTTGGTAAACATTTACAAAGCACTAGTTCTGTTCCAGGCTCTGTGTTATGCTGCTATGTTAGTTTGTTTTTTATTCAGTTAGCACAACAACTTTAAATATTCTTAATATTAGCCAATTTTCAAAGATGTCAAAACGTTAAGTGACAAACTCAGAGTGGCAGAACTGAAATTTAATCATGGGTCTCCTGTTTCCAGCACTACATGGTTGTTCCACTAAATAGCTTTTGCATTCCAAGAGAATATGTGTTACATCTTTTACTTTTTCTTCTCACCTAAGCTGACCAGAACACTTAGCGCATACTTGTGGTTTATTTAATTTCCTAACAGAGGTTACCAGATGGAAGGAGTGCCACAATCCTCAACTTTCCCATCTGTGGATAACACCGAGCAGTGCTTATCTAATTCTGGATCTGTGCTGCTTTGCTTACACACCTGTTCAGAGGTTGATCCTGAACATTTGCCTATGTGCTGAATGCTATGGAAGATGCACATGTAAGCATGGAAGGATAGAGAAAAGCACAAGTCAGGCGTGACTTTATCAGAGAAACTTACAAGCACGGGGTGTATAAGACTAGGCACACAGTCCTCCAAATTGTCAGCATCCCGAGGAGAGGTTATGTGGAGGGCAGGACATGACATGGGTTGGGCTCCAGGAGGGGTTCCCTGTCCCCCTAAAACCCCACCATCTTTTATAAGACAAGCAAGAAGGCAGCCTTGCAAATGTAGAAGTAATCACATGCCAGTCATTCCTTGAGAGGAGAGGAGATTTTGTGCAGCGATACCCAGATGAAGGTAGGAGGTGGGGTCGTTGGTGCCGTCTAGAGCTTTGTCAGGCTTTGCCTAACCAAGCCCCTAGCATCACCTAGAGGATAATGTTCTCCCTGCAGAAGACGTAAGACAATGTTTTAGGTGATGTGGAATAATTCACTTTACCTTTCTGCTCTTCCACTGTAAAGTGAGAAGGTTACACCAGCTAAAAGCCTTCCATGCCCCCCCAGACTAGATTAACTGGGTGCCCCTCCTATGTGCTTCTACACACAAACCCCTATCACAGCTCCATGAGTATCTGTATTTGTCTAACTCTTCTTTCAAGAACACAACTCTTCCTTCAACTTGCTCTATTTTTTTTCACCAATGTATCCTCAGCACCCAATGCAGGCAAATAATAGAGAATCAATAAATATTCATTCATTAGAAATGAACATGTAAATGAATGGATCCCTTCCAGCTCTTATATTCATATGTCAATCAAATACTACGGTGTAACAAAGTTTCTGGGGGCTGTAGGCAGCCTCTGAGGCAATTTAATAAAATAACACTTGGGCAGCTATGTCCCTGATCCTGTTTACCTGCCTGCAACTTCCCTGCCCCTCCAAGTTCTCCTCAACTGAAGAAGGCTCATCCACCCTCAGGGTCTGGAGAAACCAAATTTGAACATGGTATCAAATATACTGGTCTACCTACTTTGCACCCTAAGTCCTTATAGCTTCTGATCATATCCTGTGTCAGTAGCCCCAGGCAGGGGCTGGAGAGAGGTCTTGGTTAGGACTCAGAAGCTGTAGGCTAACCAGAACCAAGGTGGGCTCATATCACAGCTGGGTGGGGCAGAGAAGGCTGTCTCTGATCATATAGAGAGTAGAGACCTCAAGTAACAACAGTCACTTCAATAGGGCATGAAATAAAGACAGATGCCAAAACCTAGAGACGAGGGATAAAGCAGATGTCAGCAGGGTCTGGCAGAGAAGCGCAGCACTTGTACCAAGGAACTCTCTCCCTACAGACTGTGAGGCTTCTCTATGTGTGCAATGCCAAACTGCAACGGCAAAAAGATAAAGGGAGACTTTTTTGGAGTAAAGAAACAAACAGCCCTGATAAGAAATCTGACTATTAAACTGACTGAAGACCTTTAAGGATAAGTTTGGTTTTTTTTCTACTAGTAGCAAAAATAAGGGTTCTGGTGACTTTTTCCCACCATCCCCAACTGTAGACAAATGAGGGATACTAGCTTTAGCACACATCTGAGATACAATGTAAAAAACTGAACCCTGCCATATATCCATGGCGTCCAATTCTCTCTACCTCCTGTACTATTTATTGTTCTCTGTATTAGCTCCTAATATATCCTTCACTTCCAATCAGGAGTGATTTCTATTTCACGACTGTGAATTATTGAGATTGGAAAGATGAGGCCATAAAACTAGTAACAACGAAGACCTTGAATATCAGATTCATCATGAAATTGGAAGTCTTCCCCCTTTCAAAAAGAATTTTGGCATCTTTCTTGTAACTGACATGCCTAATCCAAAGCCATGTTATTATTCCCATTTTTCTCTGCTAAAACTAGGAAAAGTTTTCCTGAAGCATCTTTTCTTACTTTCTTTCTTTCTCTGTGTCCTTGTTTTACATGTTTTAGATGCAGTGGTTTAAATACTGATTATAATTTTGGAAATCTCAAGCATTTTAATAAATTTTAGAGGAAGAAGATTTTCAACAGCTCAGCCCACATTGCTCAAACCTTGTAACATAGAAACTTATCAACTGGCTTAACCTTAGGCCACAATGTACGACTGCCTTGGCAGGAAACTAGAATTTCCTTTTGACAAGGGATGGATTAAAGTTTCCTTTCTAGGAAGCATGCTCACAATGGCACTCTGTTCAGAGTCAGGCCAGTGCAGGTGTGACCTGGCAGGATTTGGGAGGCATAATAATAGAAGATATTGTTATAATTGGAGTCATTTCATTCAGATTGTACAGGATGAGCTTCTAATCTACTCAAGCAATAAAGATTGAATAAACTGCATATTCTCAGGAGGCCCTAATTCCTATGAAAAATAGTGTACTTTTGAAGCTCATAAGTTATCCCACTGTTAATTTTCTTCATCCTGCCGTCTCAGCTTAGTCCTACCTTGGGGCTTGCATTCCTTCTCAACTAGACCTAATTTTATGCTCTGACAATTCCCCCAGAAACGTACACATGCATTTCAAGTTGTGCTGCCTAAATACTTCCCTTGACAAAGCATCAGCTTTTATTCTAACACAAGTTTCTTCCTTTTTGTAGCATTTACCCTTGGGAAAATTTGTGTGAAACAATCTCGGTAAAAGCAAGATAGATACTTTAGGCTCTGAAGCATCTAAACAAAGATGAGAGTGTCTTGAGAATATATGAAGGCGTTAGCAGAGAGCTAGAAACTCTGACTCAGGCTAGTCTTGGCTAAGTCTACAGAACAGGAATCAGCAAACTGTACTGTCCGTGGGCTAAATTTGGTCTGCTGCCTGTTTTTGTAAATAAAGTTTTATTGGAACACAGTTACTCTCATTTGTTTTCATTTTCATGCTGTCGATGGCTGCTTTTCAACTACAATGGCAGCGATGAGTAAGTGACCATACTGCAAAGTGACCAGCCCTGCAAAGTCTTAAATATTTAGTATCTGGCCTTTGATAGAAAAAGTTTGCCAACCTCTGATCTAGAACCTGGATAGTGGACACACCACACACTGCCCATACCCCTCCCTCCTGACATCACTAATCAACCAAGGCCTTTTTTCCCAGTGAAACTGATGTGACCTCAGAAATCCTTCTCAATATAGGCAGACACCAATATTCACTCCAAGTTGCCACCGTTGGCTTGGAATAAATAATCTCTTAGGGTCATGCAGGGCAACAGAAAGGAAATCTCATTCCTCATAAACTATATAACCTGAAAATTAAATTCAGGTTGTTCTCTAACAGTCTATTCTTTCTAGATTTCTATTAAGTTAGATATACTATCTACATATGTCTGGGTTTATAAACTAGATCACTGGGCCGGTAGAAATCACAAGGGATCATTTAGTTTTCCCCTTCTATCTTTGAGATTCCCTAGAACTTGGTAACCATACTGAGCCATTTCCAAGAATGGCTAAGAATTTTTCCAATCATTAGGGAAGGAAAAAGTCACCTTCCATAGCAACCTTAGACTGTCTAATGAATCTCTCTATTTATTTTTGCTCTTTTTTTTAACTTCAAACCAATTTCATCTTTCTCTGTCATTGTAGAAAGGTCATCATGCTCAATACTCTTCCTCTTAATCAATTGCCTTGCCACAAAGCTTTTTTGTTTTTTAAGAATCAGGCTTACAAGAACGTTTTCACACTGGTGCTTCCTAGCCATGAAAAGAGAATATAATTGCATTTTTCCTTAGCCACCCTCCCTTCCCTAAGCATATGCCCAGAAAAGCTACAGGGGAGCAATAATTTATCACCAGGTCTTAAAATGAAGATTCTTCAGCAGCTACTTTACTCTTCTCTAACTAAATGAGAAAGCACTTAACAAAAGCACTTAAAAGTGCCATGGAATCCCATGATACAGGAAGAATTATTTATCCTCCACTTAAGGACCACATAATGAGATATTATTAATAAATGAAAATTGATCTTCCTTGGAAACTACAAAGCTCAAATCTCTTTCCTACCAATGATAAGGTCTCTTTCTCTCTCCAGCCCACAAAGAGAAAGCAATTTCACTTCAGATGGCCCCAAGACATAAATCAAAGGTTTTATGGCTCTGCTGCTGGGTTCTCTTGTGATGCACTTGGCCGGTATCAAATTATAAGCACCGAATCAGTTAAGTGTTGAAGGTTATTAAAACGTCCTCACAGTTCCTAGCGTATCTGAACAGTAAAGTAATCCCTCGGGGGTAGATGTTGCTTTGTGAAATTTATTTTCACAAAAGCAATGTTGATGATAGTTATTAGCACAAGTTATTCTTATTTTTTCATATTCTTTATGTCTTTACTCTTTAATTGGCACTTCCAAACTTCAAGCTTCAGAATACAAGATGTACTCCCAAGGTGTAGGAAATGGCTAATGCTCTGAGACTTTGAGATGTTTAAGCTGAAAGCAGAATGGAAATTAGGACTTTTTTGAAAGTTCCAAAATACCTCTTTCCAAGGCATCTCTGAAACACATTGTCACCGAATAGTCACCCTTCCTTTGTTAGATCTCAACTTCAAAATATTTTTCATTTTCCTTAGGAGGAGGGAAGGGACCTCCCTGTTGGCGCAGTGGTTAAGAATCCACTTGCCAATGCAGGGGACACGAGTTCAAGCCCTGGTCCTGGAAGATCCTACATGCCGCGGAGCAACTAAGCCCGTGCACCACAATTACTGAGCCTGCGCTCTAGAGCCTGTGCGCCACAACTACTGAGCCCACAAGCCACAACTACTGAAGCCCGCGCACCTAGAGCCCGTGCTCCACAACAAGAGAAGCCACCGCAATGAGAAGTCCATGCACCGCAACGAAGAGTAGCCCCTGCTCACTGCAACTAGAGAAAGCCCGCGTGCAGGAACGAAGACCCAACACAGCCAAAAATAAATAAAAATAAATAATAAAAAAAAGAGGAGGGGAACAGAAAAGATAAGAAATCCCTCCACAGCCATGCAAAAATGCTCTTAAAATAGCTGTGAGCCTTGTTACATTTTATCAAATGACCCAAACACTAACATCCTGCTCCTAAAATCCTGCCATGATTACAAGACAGTGGTGTCCTAAGGAGTGCAAAGAGTCGAGCATCGTTAACTTGGGAAATCAGAGACATGAAAGCATGGACACTCAGATCTAAGAGTGAACTTGATGGATTGTTCAGCATGAAGGTTAAATGACTTGTTGAAGGTCACAGAAGAGGATTCAAAGCAGCAACCTTATGAGACTATTCTAGGCACTTGTCTTCACTCTCTGGCACTTTCTATAAAGCGTCAATTCTATCTCCAGCTTCTGGTAACTAATGACCACAGCAGCCACCAGCACTGAAGGTGAATTCTACACCGCAGCAAATCGCTGTTCTTCTACATTTGACCAGAGAAGGTAAACTCTTCTGGGCCCTTCTAAATGGCTCTAGATCATCAGATGAGAAGACATCCTCATTATTTCCAAGCTTTCTTCCTAGAATTGTAAACTACACACTCTTTAAATCTTTAAAAATTGGGCTTTCATGTTTAATCAAAGTTTATTAAAATCTGAGGTGCTTCATCCATTACCTGCTGCAGGCTGTCCACAGATTCTTCTTTTTACCTTTTGAATCATTTTTGCCCTATTGTGAAGAGAGGTGCTGATTGGTAAAGTGCCAAAGTTTGTGTTGGCCAGATATACAAGAAACAAATGCATTTTAAGGAAGAATGGCCTGAGGAAAGAAGACAGTGATAGTCACGGTAGAAAAGGAAATAAGCATTGAAAACTCCTCTCTTTGTCCTGCATCATTTCTCTCTCCTATAACAATCAAATAAAAACAGAGCAAAAAAAGTCTTCCCCTGCCAACTACAGCCATATTTCTTTGCAAAAATCTTCAAGAGTTGTCTCTCCTTGCTATTTCACTGCCTCTAATTCCTTGCTCCCATTTCTCTCCAACTTACATCTTATGGGCTTTCATCACCCATCACACCAATGGAAGTGCCCTTATTTATGAAGGTTACCAGAACCCCCCACTGTTCAATCCAAAGGCCAGATCTCGGTCCTCTAGGTACTTGACTTCTCACCAGTTTTTAACACAACTGAGTTCTCCCACCACCTTGGCGCACTCCCTTCACTTGGCTACCAGACCCCACATTCCCTTGGGTTCTGTCCCACCACCTTGGCTCCTCCATCTCCATCTTTTGCTGGTGGCCCTTTGTCACCCTGACCTCCCAATCCTGGAGTGCCCCAGGAGCTCCATCACCTATCTTCTATCCTTAATCATTCCCTGGGCCCAGACTACCAACTTTAAATGCAACCACTATATCAAGTCTCACATGGATCTCTCCAGCCCACACCTCTCTCTTCAGAACCATGTAAATTTCTAATGGGCAGCACAAGTTTAAAATATCCAGAATCAAAGTCTTGATCTTCCCCCATCCCCTGAACTTGCTCTGCCTGCCGTCCACTGTTCCCGTCAAAGGCAACATTCTGGCGCTGGTTAGACCCAAAACCCCGAAGTCGTGCTTGACTTGGATCTTGGATCTTTCTCTTAAATCCTACATCCAGGCTGTCAGAAAACGCTGTCCACCTTCACTCCTTCCACTGTTAGCCCCCGTCAGTAGCATCTCCTTGGCGACACAACAGCATCCTAACTGGTCTCCTTGCTCTCTTGCTCCCCAGTCTGTTCTTACCACAGGCACCCATTTAACTTAGAGCAAAAGCGCATGTTATGGTTGATGGCCAGGAAAGCTCTAATAACCTGCCTTGCACCCACGCTCAACCCTCCCTCCACTCCCTGCCCTTCACTCTCAGGATTCATCTCCTATCACTTCCGCCTGTGCTCGCTCCACTCCAGACACTCTGGCCTCTTTGCTGTCCCTCAGTGCTCCAAGCAGCCTCTGCTCCAGGGCCTATGCACTGACCATTCCCTCTGTCTAGAACGCTCTTTTCAGATTATCAGCCTGGCACACTTCCTTGCCGCCTTTAATTTCTGCTCAGATATCCCCTTTCTTTTTTTCTTCTTCCTTTATTGATTAACAATGCTGTGTTGCTTTCAGGTGCACAGCAAAGTGATTCGGTTATACATATACAGGTATCTATTCTTTTTCAAATTCTTTTCCCATTTAGGTTGTTACAGAATATTGAGCAGAGTTCCCTGTGCTGTACAGTAGGTCTTTGTTGGTTATCCATTTTAAATATAGCAGTGTGTCCATGTCAATCTCAAACTCCATAACTATCCCTCTCCCCAACCCTTACCCTCCCCCCGCCCCCAACCCCGTAACCATAAGTTAAGTCAGACGTCTCCTTTCTATGGAGGCCTATCCTGAAAACCGTCTTGAAGATTACAACCACCCCCTGTCAACAATCCAGTGTCCCTTATCTTGCTCTAGTTCTTTTCTCTATAATACACATCAATGTCCAATATTCCATTAAATTCACGTATTCATTATGTTTATTGTTTATTGCCAATCTTCCCCCATCAGAATGCAAGCTCCGTGAAGACAAGGATCTTTGTTATTTTTGTTCACTCAGGTATCACAAACACCCAGAGGAGACTTGGCATGTAATTGGT
Source organism: Mesoplodon densirostris (assembly GCF_025265405.1). Classification (NCBI taxonomy): domain Eukaryota; kingdom Metazoa; phylum Chordata; class Mammalia; order Artiodactyla; family Ziphiidae; genus Mesoplodon; species Mesoplodon densirostris. Next base: position 23,937,565 of record NC_082680.1, on the reverse strand, counting down.
GCTCAATAGATGCGTTGAAAACTGAATGAATGATGAATTAGAAGAGCCAGAATATAGAATTTGTGAATGGCAGAAATCACATAGTATAAAATAAAAAGAAAAACCAGCCTATGTCCAAATCTGACTATAAATCATGCATTATGACATTTTTCTCCTTTTCCAAACATCACCGTGACCTCCTTGCACTGTCCCCTTCAAAATAACTAAACGTTAACAGTGTTCCTCTTGAGCAGGCAGGTGACAACATACACCTTTACTCTCTGGAACTAATGAATCTCTCTGGGAGGGAGAGGATTTCCTCTATTCCAGACCCTTAGAGCAAAGAAGATGAGGCCCTCCAGTGAACCTGAACTCTCTGAGTAATCAAATACAGAAAGATCATTTCTTCTCATAGTTAAGTCAGAACAGATTTTTTGCCCTTGACAATAAAATTTAAGTGGCTGCCATGGTGTCAGATTTTGTGTCAAAACTTTAAGTGTTGGGGGAACAGTGAACTGATTATTCACATATAGAAAATGACAAATGGTAGCACAAGAAACTAGTTTCCTGGAATAATAATATAACTGGGTGCATGAAAGGCCACAGGCATGAAATCAATACACTAAGCCAAATAATTCTCTTAACCTGAGTCTCTCTCTCTATTGTTAAAAATCAGATAGTTTGAGATGTGCAATTATAAACCTGGTGATTTTTAAACAATGGGAACTGATCAATTTCCTCTTTTTGTCTCCACTGAATGGACAAGCATGACTCATTCAGTTGAGATAAGGGCAAAGATTCGGAAATTGACCCAAATCGTGTCTGAAGCAGCACTTACTCTCAGAAAGGAAGCAAACCCACTTGAGACTTTCAAAGTTGCATTTTAGGGACTTCCCTGGTGGCGCAGTGGTTAAGAATCCGCCTACCAATACAGGGAACATGAGTTCTAGCCCTGTTCTGGGAAGAGCCCACATGCCGTGGAGCAACTAAGCCCATGAGCCACAACTACTGAGCCTGCACTCTAGAGCCTGTGTGCCACAACTACTGAGCCCGCAAGCCACAACTACTGAAGCCCGTGCACCTAGAGCCCATGCTCCACAACAAGAGAGGCCACCTCAATGAGAAGCCCGTGCACGGCAACGAGGAGTAGCCCCTGCTACTCTTTTCTCTAGAGAAAAGCCCGCGTGCAGCAACAAAGACCCAACGCACCAAAAATTAAATAAATAAGTAAGTAAGTAAGTAAGTAAATAAATAAATAAATAAATAAATAAAAACTATTTTATTAACAAAAAATTGCATTTTACTTACCAGCCTGTCGTGCTAAGCAGTGGATGAGAAAGAGGAAGATGGCTGATGAAGAAGAAGGGGAGGAGGATGGTGTGTGCAAGAGTGAAAAAAACTTATTTATGAAAAGAAAGCTGAAGTCTCCCATTTTTGCTTTTTCCTGAGTTCTAACTATAGGTATAAAATATCTCATGAGATTAGCATTTTTCATATGTCTGTATTTACTGTTCTGTTAAATAGGTAGGTCTTTAATAGATAGGTCTTTTGTCCATTTTTCTATCAGACCATTTATCTTTTCTTCCTGAACCATAATGTCTATGTATTATGGATTTTAACAAATACTTATGTGTGCAGGAAATATCATCTTACAATTTATTACTTGTATTATAACCTCTATTAGGTATCTTGATGCACAGAGATTCTCTGTTTTAACATTGTTAATTTTATATAAGTTAGCCTTAATGTTTAGCACTTTTCTCTATTGCTTTTAAAAAATCCTTTCTGACTTTGAGATCATAGGATATTCTCCTGTATTTTCTTCTAAACATTTTAAAGATTTGTCTTTCACATTATGTCTTTGGTCTATCTAGGATTGATCTTTGTGTATGTTTGGTGGTATGTATAGAGCCACAGTGATTTTCCCTCATGGGTAACTCTCCCAGCACCATTTACTAAACAGTTCGTCTTTGCTAAATGATATGCAGTGTCAGCTCTGCTATAAATCAGGTTTCCAAACACACTTAGATCTGTTTCTGGACCTTGTGACAATACCACACGATTTTCATCAGTATAGCTTTATATTAATTCTTACTCTCTGCTAGACAAATCCCACCACCACCACCTGATTTATCCTCATGAGGGGCATTTCGACTATTCTTCACTCTCTGCATCTTCATACACACTTTAGAGTGAGCTTCTGAAATTCCACAGAAATCCCTATTTTGATTTAATTGATTTGAATCCATAGATCAGTTTTGGAAGAATTGACATCTTTATGATATTGACTCTTCCTATCCATGAACATAATATATCTTTCCATTTATTCAGACCTTCTGTAAGTCTTCCAACAACTTGCATATTTTTTGGTAGAAGTCTGATACGACACATTCTTGCTGCTATGGTAAATGGTACCATAACTTTAATTGACTTTTCTAACTTTTAGTACTTTGTGTAAAAATGCAGCCCACTTTTTTAAATATTGATCTTTGACTTAGATGAGCTTATATTTCTCAGCCTTCCTTGCAGTTACTGTAGCCATATGTTTGAACTCTGGCAAATGAAATAAGGATGGAAGGGAAACAAGCCACTTTTAGGCTATCCCATATAAACTTCCCATGTGACTGTTCGTGCTTCCTTCCCCTGTCCACTGGCTAGATGTTGATACTCAGGGTGATCTTGGAAATTAAGTGCTGAGACTATCTGTTGTCCTGGGTCCCTGAATGACCACACTGTAAAGAGCCCCCATGTGCCATACACACCTTCTTACCAATTAGGATCACCTGTATTAGGCTACTGAAAGAAAAAATAAACTTTCTGAATATCTGAAAGCTGAATATCTGAATAGCTGAAATATCAAAGTTTGTAAAAATTATGTTGTCCAAATCGTCTGCTTATCTTAACACTTACAGAGAGAGTGTGTTAAAATTTCACTATGATTGTAGACTTTTCAACTTATGTTTATAATGTGCAAATTTTTGTTTTATATATTTCAAGACTATGTTATTAGGAGCATTCAGGCTTAGAATGTTGCATCTCCCTGATGATTTGAAACTTCCATTCACTGTGATCCTCTTTGTCTCTAGAAATGCTTTATGCCCTAGAAATCTACTTTGTCAGACATTAATATAGTTATGCCAGTTCTGGGGGGTGGAGAGGGGGAAAAAAGTATTTGAGTGACTTTATCTTTTTCTATCTTTGACCTTCAACCTGACTCTCATGATTAAAAAAATCAATAAATAGGAGATAAGCCCCTTTGTCAGGAGAAGCAGAAAACCACTGAAACAGACCTGCAATGACTATAGAATTAGAATTATAAAATCACTGTGCTTAGTATGTTCACGGAAATAAAAGACTGTATGGACATATGATATGGGGAACAATGCCATCAAACTTGCCCAGGTAGATTAGAAAAAAGCAAGGCTTAGAGACATGAAAAATGTAATAATTGAAATTAGAAATTCAAATACTAGACTGTACAGTACAGAAAGAACTGGTAAACTGGAAGGTTTCCCTCTGTGGAAATTCTCGGAGGCATATGCTGGTACTGTACTCCTTCAAGAGGACTTCTGTTTACTTCTAATAAATACATGAAACGCTAACAAGCTAAGACCACTTTAAACTAGATTTCCAACCTAGAGCTTTGGGGACCATACAGATAATGTAAATGTTTGCCCCAAGCTCCCATGAGATATTTGTCTTTTGCTTACTTGCTTAGAGCCAAAGCTAAAACAGACAGACATACCCACTATCTCCTTCTGTGGGGTGAGTGTTGTTTCTCAGCTTTTCCAAAGCTTTACTAAAGTGATCACTTTTGGAAACTCAACTTTATTGTATGTGAGGTGCAGCAGGTGGGAGGAGAGGATATGCAATCAGACCTCATCCTCTGGTCCTAAGCTTTATCTTTTGTTTCCCACAAATATGACCATTAAATACCCATTCTAGATCCCCAAGAATGAACAGATAATCTAGGACAAATGCAGGCTTCAATGCTGGCTTAGCCCTTTGAGTCTGTCCTTCTCCCAATTTCTTGCCTCAGATTAATTCCTTTACTTTCCTGAAAGCACAAACATGAGATAATTTTTTTCACTTTTATCTATCATAAATTTGTATCAGTAAAGTATACTATGAATGTCTAGTTTGCTCCCATAAATACTGTTAACTGATACATCAGCAAAGATTCAAATTCCCAGGAGAAAGTCTGCAACCTGGGACCTGTTTTGTGTGGCATACCCACCCCTCAGAGCAATGTGAGGTTTTTTAATTAACAAATCCACCATATCCACTAAGGAAGGAGTAAATATTCAAAACGATTGTCAGTAGCTGGAAAGAGGGAAAAGGGAACTGGAGGCTGTTTAGTCAAAAACTAGACGAAAGGCACTTTCTTGGCTACAATTTATGTTCATCAGTATTACTTAACAAAAAGAACACATTTTTGAGTCAGACAGACCTAGTACAAAATCCTGGTTCTAACACTGTCTGTGGAAGTGCATTAGTTTTCTATTGCTGCCATAACAAATTGTCACAAACATAGTAGCTTAAAACAATACAAATTTGTTACCTTACAGTTCTGTAAGTCAGAGACCTAACACAGATCTCACTGGGCTAAAATCAAGGTGTCTGCAGGGCTGCATTCATTTCTGGAGGCCACAGAGGAGAACGGCTTCCTGGCATTTCCAGCCTCTAGAGGCCACCGCATCCATTGGCTCCTGGCCCCCTTTCTCCATTTTCAAAGCCAGCAATGTCACACCTGTGACCCTTCTTCTGTCATCTCATCTCTTCCTAACCACAGCCAGAAAAGTTCTTTGCACATAAAGACCCATATGATTTGACTGGGACCACCTGGACAATCCAAGTTCATCTCTCAATTTAAAGTCCTTAAACTTAACCACTTCTGCAAAGTGCCTTTTGCCATGTAAGGTAACATATTCACAGGTTCTGGAAATTAGAACATGGACATCTTGGCAGGGTGGGGTGGGGGGGTGCGGCCTACCACAGTAACCATAGCAAAGTTAAATAAACTTTTCTGGGTCTCCATTTTCTCATCTGTAAAATGGGAGTGATTATACCAGTGTCTAATAGTCCCTGGCAAATAATAGAAATTTCATAAACTCATTAAATGGAAGAATAAATAGGTACATTATGAGGTTATTGGGAGGATTAAATTAGAGGATGTAAGTAAAATATCTAGTACAGTGCTTAGAACATAGACTTGCCCCCAAATCAGCTACTCCTATTATCCACAGGGCACCATTCTAGATGCTTTAAAGAACTAATCCAAGCCCATGAAGCTGTAGAATCTGGATGACATAAACATGAGAACTCCCTAAATAAAGGCTGCAGTACTGAAGACAAGATGTTCTTTTTTAAAGCACCCAACTCTGTGTTGAACTCTAGCCTCAACTAAACTACTGCTATGCATGAGTGAATATATTAGCACTGAATTCACTCTGGCTTGAATTCACACGGCAAAACTACTAACTGTTGGGCAGTTCTCTCTAGTTCACCATCTGTCTAATGTTAATTCCTTTGGACCTGAAGGTCCATGCTCCAGACTGCGTACTCTTTTTCTTTTTTCTTTTCTGTTTTTTTTTTTTTGAGTTAAGCAACTGCCACAATTAGATAAAAAGACATCCTGGTAGGTTTCACTGTGACACCCTTCCAAACCTCTTAGCTACCATTATGTTTCTCTGAACTTAAGAAATCACAGTATTAACCAGAAATGTGCTCTCTGTGATCAAAATGAGAGCTTACTCCAAATGAGCTCCCCAAAACTAGCTATCTCCACAAATGTGGATTTATGTTATGCCTCTATTTCAGAAAGAAAAATCATTAGTTCCTTGACGCTGTCATGTTAATACAGATTTGTGGGTCACCATTCACATAGCATGACTGTTATCGCTTGCCAATTTATGTAGTTCTAAGCATCCAAATATTCAATACATTTCAGAGTACACTCTACGGGCCAGAAACTTTTTTAAGTACCAACCAAGAGAAGTCTTTGCCCTAATAAACAAAACAAAACAAAACTGACCATCTAGTTGAATACCCAAATGAAAAAATTTTAATTGATAATATAAATCAGACTGTAAAAAATCCTTAAGCAACATATTTTAAGATTAGAGAGAATGTGTTCATATATAACTAGTTTCTAAAGATCTCCACCATAGTCATTCTGTACTCTAGCTCCAAGGGCTAACATATTCCAGTACTCTGAATATATGTAGCCAAATAGTCTGGGAGTTTCAAGACGTATGAGTCAAACACATGGAGAGATATAATACTTAAAGTTTATAAGCAAATAATAAAGGTATAATTATGTTAAGCAATTACTAAATTAAACTAATATAATTATCTAGTAGAATAAATTGCAAGAAATAATTTTAGCTCTGCTTTTATTCAACTTAATCATTGAAAGGTACCATATATAAAAATCATAGCTCTGTGATATTTGATTACTTGTTCCCTCATACACTCTCCCCATGGCCTCATAATAAAATGGTGAAATTCCAAGAACCAAATGTACTCTGACATTCTGAATTTTTTTCAATCTAGGTAAGGTAACAATAGCCCAGTCTGTTGGTCAGGATAGGCTAGTTTATGTTATTGTAAAAAAATAACCCCCAAATCACATGGCTCAACATGACAGATGTTTATTTTGACACAGCCCCATCGTCCTCCCTGAGCGATGCAGGCTGGTGGTGCTTCCACCATCTGGGACATCGTCAGCCAGTGGAGCATGGAGAAAGGCGCTTGGAAAATCCCATCTTGGTTCTAACAGGCTTCTGCCTAGAAAAGACCCTCATCACTTCTGCTCTATTTCTCTTGGCCAAATCAAATCATGTATCTATGTGTAACTTAAGTGCCCGGAATGTGCTTGGAAGGAGAGAAGAATTATTGGTGAATATCCTTAATGATTAGGATACAACAGTCATTTTCCAGCTAAAATTAGCTTCCATATAAAGTAATGTACACTACCTCTGATACTGGTTCTTTTTTACTTTCAAATATCGACATCTTTCAGAACCTTAAGTTAAGATGCTCCTCTCTACCATATGAAGGATTTACTTCCTAAACTGCTAACCTCTAGAATGACTCTGTGCCTATTCAGACACCATAATTTATATGTGCAGCATAATGTCTTACACATAAATACAGACTTGCTGTTCGAATAAAATAAAATTCCAACAGTGTTGCCATTTGGTCATAAAGCTCCTATTATATTTAAGAAATGCATTCATTGACAGTTTGACAGATAATTATATTTTACTCCGTAATAGTATCAGCTAAAAATTCAAAGGACTTGTAGAGCAAGGGCATAGCCCTGTTGGAAACCAGAATTCAAACTGAGCCAAAATGGACTTCCTGATATCACAGGGTGAGTCTGCAACACAGCCTACCAATCACTAAGCATTAGGATGATTTTTACATTTTCTCTTCTAAAGAGAAGGTCAAAGCATTATCCTCAGGATGAAAATAAAATTCCACCTTGGAAAAGTTTGTTTTTAAAATGATACGGAAATAATTAATTTGGAGATGATAACAGCATAACTCGAATCAAACCATGGGGTCTAGGATCATATGAAGAAAGTGATCCTCCTTAGGTACTTTTATGGAAGTATTGAATGATCAAGAAAATCACATGGAATGTTTGAAGGAGTCTGAAGTCTGTTCTGGATTCAACCTTCCTAGTGATGCACTCTTCTATTTTCATTTCTTATTGATTCCATTTCTTTTACTATTAATGGTAGTTTGTAGAGGCTTCCTTCAGGTATACACTAGCAAGGCATAACCTTGCTGTGGAAAACCCAAACTGTAAATGAAGGGCAATGGACAACAGAGGAATACTGCATCCTGACCAAAACTTAGTATTGATGGAGCACATTTACAAACACTGATAAAATATTTATTACTTTGCTCATAAAGTTCAGGCTTTTTTTTTTTTTTCGGGGGAGGGAGGTTGTACTTTCGGGAAATTTTAAATGAGACTCGGAAACATCTGGGAATTTTCAGCACTGCAGACAAAACAATAAATTCACTCTAAATCAGAAAGCAAGTAGGGTAAGGGCAATAGAGAAGCCTGCCAGGAAAGGTGGGAGTTGGGGTGAAGAAGAATGTCCCAACAGAGCAAAGAGCACCTGCAAAGCAGCAGAGATAAAAGGATGAGTGAGCATTACATGTGCAAGCGTCTGAAAGACGTTTAGGGAGGTGAAATTCTGGAGAAGTAGGAGAGAGGCAGTGTTGAGACTAGACCTTGCACAGCTTTTTAAGCTCTTGTCAAGAATTTAGACTTAACTCAAAGGGCAAAGAAAAACCTCTGAAGGATGTTAAGCAGACACATGGCATGAGTATGTTCATGGTTAGGCTATTGTTTAATATAAAGACAGCATACATTTAACATAGTCATACCCTGCTATATCCATTTTAGTTACAAGAAACCAACTTTATCCAGAGTTCCATTTGAAATCCGACCTCAAATTAAGAGGCATTTTTTCCTCATCTACTGGGTATCTAAGTTCACACTGTCCAACCAGGAGAGGCGAGCCACGAGGCAGTTAACTTTATTTACACAACGTGCCGTGTTATTTTCAACGTTCCTTTTGGAACATTTGGTTTGGTTTGGTTTGGTTTCAATTAATTTTTATTGGAGTATAGTTGCTTTACCTTTTGGAGTATTTTTGTTTAGCTAGTTTCAGCAGTAGTTTATGACAGTGATCATTTCTTTTATTGTTCCCTCTGTGATGTCAATTTGTTTAGTGGATGTGATATGTTTGCATTGTTTTTATTTCCTTGGTGTTTACTGTTTTACTGGGATTTTTAATTAAGTTTAATTACTAAACACTGAATATCATATATGCAGGTTCCAGTAGTGAGCATATTCTTAAATGTAAAAAAACTCCATAATAGTTATAAGAGAAATTAACAAGAGCAGGTATACACCCTCATTACAGAGAAATTAATGCAGAGAAAATTGCCTACTACTGGATGTTAAGATAACGCATGTTTTCCTAATGTTAACTATTGGAGCAATCATTAATTATTGAAATAACTGAGTTTATTTAATAGGATTTGTCATTTTAGTTTAAAATGGATGTCCATTTGGGGTTGCAGTGATGCACGGAAATGCCTTTCATTTTTAAATAATGATAATTATATATTTATTTTGAAGAATACACAGACTGCTTTGGAGAAATTTTATCAGGGGGAAAGGCAGATGGTAAGAGTAGATGTCCATTCTGGCACATAACTGTAAATCAACTATACTCCAATAAAAATTTTTTTTAAATATATACGAAAGACCAAAAAAAAAAAAAAGAGTAGATATCCCTTTGCCAACATTTGTCAACAGCAACACAACTGACAAGTTAAACCAGATCATTCTTTGTTGTGAGGGCTGTCCTGTGCATTGTAAAATGTTTGGATCACCCCAAGTCTCTACCTACTCAATACCAGTAGCATCCCTGTGCCTAGCTGTGACAATCACAACTGTCTTCAGATTACCAAATGCCCCTGGTTTCTGAGAACGCTGCCCTGAACCCATTAGGGGACCAACTGAGCAGCTGCAATAGGTGGCCTGCACTGAGAGGTGACAGCAGGAATGGAGTAGAAGAGGCTGAGCAGATGTATTTGGGAGGGAAAAGCATCCGGATTGGTGACAGACAAGATATGGGAGATAGTAGAGCAAAGAGGAAGTAAGGGTAACGCTCATGTTTGTACCACGATCAACTGTATGGCGCCATCTATTGAGCTAAACTAGGACTGAGGGGGTGTTGAGGAGGAAATCATGAATTTAATATTTTGGAGGTGCCAAAGACGCATTAAAATAAAGACTTTTGTTAAAAACAAAAAGTTTAGGATGATCATTTTATTATTCTTCTTAAGTTTTTTGGGGGGGGGTTGGGGGGGGGGTTGTTTTGTGGTACACAGGCCTCTCACTGTTGTGGCCTCTCCCGTTGCGGAGCACAGGCTTCAGACGCGCAGGCTCAGCGGCCATAGCTCACGGGCCCAGCCGCTCCGCGGCATGTGGGATCCTCCCGGACCGGGGCACGAACCCATGTCCCCTGCATCCGCAGGCGGACTCTCAACCACTGCGCCACCAGGGAAGCCCCCTCTTCTTACTTATTTTTATATGCTGTTCTTATTCTAGGCATTTTGAGGGAAAGAGAAACCAGTGGAGTGTAAAAAAAGAAAGGGAAATAAAGTTTCTTAAATACTTAGATTATTTTACTCGTTTTTATTTTTAAAAATTTGTATTGAGGCATAATTGACATACTAGTTTCTGATGTACAACATAATCATTTGATATTTGTATATATCGTGACATGACCACCACAATAAGTCTACTTAACATCTGGGATTATCATTTCAATGTTGAATTTTACCGGCATAATTCATAGAATATTTGCTCTTACTCAGATCCTACGTCTAGTTCTCCTTCTCTATCAATCTCGTAACTGTGGGCGTCACTGAGAGTTTTATTTTCAGCTCTTTTCTCTATGTACTATCATCCAGCTTTAGACTTCAAATATCATTTATGATGTGTGACGCGATTTTTTATGAATTCCCTCAAGTAACTAGTTTTACAGGTGGTGCGCGCGCGCACACACACACACACACACACACACACACCCTTCTTGGCACACCTAGAAACACATAAAATACAGAATAAGTATTTTTCTTTAAAATTATAAAAAGTTTAGTCATATTATGTGAATAGACTCCATTTAGACACCTGTTCTGCAAAACCCAATTACCTAATTTATGACAATCCTTTATTCCTTTCCCACAGCAAAACAAAAGGCTCTTGCGGGCCCTTGCTTATATGTTCAACTTTCAAGCATTTTCTTAAACACCGGTGCATGCAATGAATCTCATAACTGGCCAGAAACTCCTTTTCATCTCTACTTCATTCAAACTGGAATCTCTCCTCTCTCTCAGTGCTGGCTCCATCCTCCTACCTGCTGTGATCTCCTCATTCACAGTTTTTCGGAAAGCCTCTGAACAGGCAGATCTATGATTTTTCTAGTCTGCCTTCCACAGGCAGCATCCATGCTGCAGGAGCTATTGTGAAGAGTGGGAAAACAATCTTTCTGTCCTTTTTATCCTTTTCACCATTGCTTCTATCTATGTGTTGGATGGGCAGTTCTCATGCCCAATGACCAGTCTTCCAATTCTCTTTTACAAGACAATCCGAAATTATTGTCTCATCACATGCGAGATTACTCTGAAATCCGTATCTCTGGGCTTCACCTCTGTCCTGCATCCCAGCCCTAAATTTTCAAATCCTGGACACATGTCTGAGCCTCATACTACCAAACTTCTCCCCACCCACTTAGTTTCCACCCTCGCAACAAATGGCACCACTTAACTCAGTTGGTTTGGCCCCGAACGGTTCACAGTTCACTCACCCACCCCATCTCACCCAACCACTCCATTAGCAAGTGCAGCTGGCTCCACGTTCAAAACAGTATTTAGATTTCGACCACTTTTTACCACTGTCATCACCACCTCCCGAACCCAAGCCACCATCACCACCTACAGGAGCTTCCTCACTGGCCTCACCACTTCCACTCCCACCTCCACTGAGTCCACTCTCCTCCCAGCAATCAGAGGGATCTGTTCTAAAGGCAAATCAGAGCATATCTTTTCCTCACTCATCGCTCCTCCTGTGTGCTCAGAATGAAAGCAAAGCCCTTATGTTACAAAACCCCTGCTACCCCAACTGGCACGCATCCTCTACCTTCCCATCCCTCAGAGACACGGACTTGAACAGGCATTGCTCATTCCTGCCCCGCAGCCTTTCCGCCCGCTTTTCCCTCTGCCTGGAGTTCTCTTACTCTGGGTGCTTTTATGACTGGCTTCTTCTCATCACTCAGGTCTCTTTTCTTGACCATTCTAACCGCTCCCTTATCCCAGTCACTCTCTTTCCATTGCCTTCTTTTATTTTCCATTTGGTGCTTATTAGAATCTGAATTTTTTTCCTGCTTGGTTTTTGTCAGTGTTCCCCTACCAGAAAGCATGCTCCATGAGAGCTAGGGCTTCATCTGTCTTTTTTTGAACCTCTGTATTCCCAGCACCTTGAATAAGGTAAGACACTCATTTACTCATTAAATAAATCAATATGCCACAGACAGCCAGACTCAACCATTTCAAATTCATCTCATTTTTTTCTTTCATCAAAATCGTTCATCCCCCTAAGGTCAGTTTTAGTTAAATGGCATAACCATCTACTTTGTGGCTAAAAATAGGAGAGTCGACTTTACTCCTTTCTCTCAGTTCATACTCAATTATTTCTCAAGGCCTTTCCATTCTACCCCTAAAACATCTGAAGTCTACCCCTCCCCTTCCCTTCCCTTCTCAAGGTCCAAAACATTTAAAGTGGCTTCCTAATGGGTCGTTCTCTACCTGCCATTACTGAGTCTCTTAAGCTACTCAACAAAGTTACATTTCATAAAATATGGATCTTGTTTCTTCTTTAAAAAGGTTCCAATTACCCACAGGAAAAAACTTTTAAATTCCGTAATACGGCTTCTGAAACTATTCTCAATCTGGTCCATTACCTTCTTTTGCAGCTGTGCTTCTATTTAGTTTTTAAGCTTCATTTCTATGGACTGACATGCACTGTGTGCTTCTTTAGACTGAACCTTCTGCCATTCCTTGAAAACATCATACTCTTTAAAATAGCTATGTATGGGCTTCCCTGGTAGTGCAGTGGTTGAGAGTCCGCCTGCCGATGCAGGGGACACGGGTTCGTGCCCCAGTCCAGGAGGATCCCACGTGCCGCGGAACGGCTGGGCCCGTGAGCCATGGCCACTGAGCCTGCACATCCAGAGCCTGTGCTCTGCAACGGGAGAGGCCACAACAGTGAGAGGCCCGCGTACCACAAAAAATAAATAAATAAATAATAATAAAAAAATAAAAAAATAAAATAGCTATGTATTTGTCCAAGCTATTTCTATGGACTGGGATTCCCCTTCTTCTCCTTTTCACACCGTGAAACCCATTTATCTTCTTCGAATCCAATTCAAATACCATAGCCTCTGTGGAATTCCCTTATCCTATCTGTCAGAAGTTAATTCCTTCCCCTGTGCTCCTATAGCCCTGTCACGGGCGCTTCTATCACAGGGTCTTACACCATCTGACCTAAATTAAGGCTACATTGTGTGTGTCATCCCAGTAAATTACGAGCATCTTAAGGGGTGGAGACTGACTTGTTCACTCGTTCATCTTCATAAGTGTCCCATGAAACCAAGCAAATTCTCTGGATAGACAGGCTCTCTATAGATGTTTGTCGAGGTAAACTCAACCTCTGAAGAAGCAGGGAAGCCTCCGGGACCATCTCAACCGGAGACTGACAGGCACGGTCATTTGCTGACGAGCACTAGTAGCTTCCCTGTCTTGTGCTGGGTTCCTCTGTTTCGGTCCCTTCATCGATCTTCACATCCCACTCTGACATTCCATCATCTTCTCCCCACCACTTCCATCCTCATTACAGTATTCTAGCATTCTAATTATATTGGTACTCTTTTCATATAAGGTACCTTAACTCCTTTTTCAAAGAACACTTGGCAGTAGAGATTTATTTCATTTAAATCGCTGGTTAACGGGGCTCATGCATCACTTCAACTGGCAAGCAGAAAGCAAATGGTGAAGGCCAGAGTTTGAGCTAGCTACTTATGGATTCAGACTGGATCTTTAAAGGTTCAAGCAGGAACAGCCAGACATCGTGTGTCTACTGATGTATGCACTCGGAAGCACAAAAAACCACCTATGTGATATTATTGCCCCAAAAGTTGAATTTGAATCTAATCGAACCTCAGGAAAAAACTCCCACTACAGAAAATACAAGGAAGAACAGAACAAGTTAAATAACATCACAAAGAGAAGAAAAAAACAAAATGGAGTAAATTATACAACAAAACTGATCTAGTTTTTGTAAGAAGTCAACGGGAAAAGGTGGAAAAAAGATTTTTTTTAGAGTAAAGAAGTTAGAAACCAGTGTCAAAGAAAGAGAAAAAATAGAGCTTTTAGCAGGACCCACCTATCATGAAATAGGTCTAAGCAGCTATGGAAAACAAAGAACATTTCTATAACCCCTTGAGTCAGAGACCCTGCTTTCCTGAGCTGTGGCCTCAACGAGAGAAAAGTAATATGATCACTAAGTTTTTCCTGACTCTTCCACTCATCTTTGGTAAATCTGCCAGTTTCTGTACTTCGGTTTAATTTTCTGCAAAACTGAGAAAGTAGCTAGTGGAGTATGGGGAAAAGCAGGCTTTTCAGTGCACTCAACTGACTGAAGGTCTTTCTTCGAAACAGGTGACACCCCGAGCATCAAACTCTGTTAGAGCAAATGAACTAGTGGCCAAATTCACTGTTAAGCAACCAAAAACAGCTTTCCTGACTTGCCTCACTGAGTTATAGTGTGTGACTGAGAAGTTTAAAAAGGAAATAAAAATAGTCAGTGCAAAAGACTCCCCAAAAGGCTCTCCATTAATTGACCTTCCTATTTAAAAATGTAGTATCTTCCTTACCACTGCCAGCTTCTTGGGTCCTACTGATGTCACAGTCTACCTGTCCCTGACTTAATTTTCCCATGACCTCCCTGGATGCCAATGCATATGGTTATAGGAGAGCAACCAAGTTCTGAAAAGAAAAAAAAGAGGGGGTGGGTCATTGCTCTTTCCTCCCCTATGCCTTCATGCTTCATCCTCAGATAATGCTGAAAGAAGGGGAAGTTCAAGTATCTGCCCTATGCTTTCAAGTGGAAAGTAAGCGCAGAAGAAATACATTTAAGCTAAAGTCACTGAATGACATGAGGCTATTTAAAACTGTTACTTATTTTTAGGTGTTGCTGTGATGCATGTAACCATATAAGCTTGCGAGAAGCTGTGATGTGATAGAAAGAGCAGTAACCCCAGGGTTTTGCCACTAGAGGGAGCTGGGGGGAGCAACTTCTCTGGTTCACAGCTAAAAGGGAAAGCATGCAGCCTATCACACCTGGAAATGGGGTAGTGGACATGGCACTTCGTGATGACTCTAAAATACTATCTAA
The DNA here is from genome assembly GCF_025265405.1 of Mesoplodon densirostris. Taxonomy (NCBI): domain Eukaryota; kingdom Metazoa; phylum Chordata; class Mammalia; order Artiodactyla; family Ziphiidae; genus Mesoplodon; species Mesoplodon densirostris. Next base: position 23,922,534 of record NC_082680.1, on the reverse strand, counting down.
ACGTTAAGAGCTGTTACTACAAAGTTTGTTGCACCCCTGAATATTAATGGCTATCATAAAGTTGCGTTAGAAAAAGAGACTATTTTGTATTGACCATGTTCCCATCCCAGTACAATGAAATGACATATATTTAAACAGACTTCAAAAGACTATAACTTTATCTCAAGTTTTATATAAAAATAAAAAGAAAGTCAAATCCCTACAAGTCTAGCAATCGAAATTCTTAAAACGTGGAGGACATTTCTGGTGTATGGATTCAATAAATTTGTCAACTACAATTACACTTAACAAATAAAATAACCTATCATATTGGTAAGCAGAATGTGCTTGCTTTCCTTTTGGGGTGCCCATAGATCGTTAATTCTCTGAAAGATAAAAGATATATACCTAATTTCCTTAATCAGATGAAAAAATATCAAACCCTGTAAGTATGCCAACACTTGCACTCAACAATAAATTAGGACCTTAATGTTTTTTATTCTAACAGCACCTGTTGCTAAATGTTATCAAAGATCAAGTCGAAGTCATGTTATCCAGTAAATAGGAAAACCCACTCTTTTCTTATTCTACTATTTGCAAATGCATTCTCCTTTGACATAATAATAATAATATGACCTGGCATATGTTATGCACATATTATGTATCAGACATTATTCTAAGTTTTCCACACATATTAACTCATTTGTATTGTATATATTAACTATAAACAGTTTTCACTCTATTTTAATTAACTTGGGATGATTTTCTCTTTATCACCTTATGTTTTGTTTTATCCACATTTTTGCCAATTCTGAGGGAGAGTGCAAGATGTTCTCATCTACTATCAAAAGGGGGTTCCCACCCCAGTACAATGAAATGACATATATTTAAATGGACTCCAAAAGACTATAACTTTATCTCAAGTTTTATATAAAAATAAAAAGAATAATTTATCCTCACCACAGTATGCAAGTCAGTGGAGCTAAAATTACTATATAATTACTGAATCCAAACTTCTGAAGTAGAAATGAAAAAAAGTGGGTATCTTTCTTTATATAAATGACAAAAATATATTCTACTTCTCATTAATAGAACATATTAGTTATAGTTTTCTTCCAGAAAGTTAAGAATCTGTAAGGAATTCTCTATACCTTAAATTCCAAAAAAAGATAATTTCCATCAGATTTAATTTTGTAATCATATCTCTACTGAGATTAGTCAGAGATTCAGGGAAATTAAAAAGAGGTGGGCAAATGTAGATGGTTTGAAATAGCCACCAAAGCCAGGAAATAAAAAACAAATAATTTCAAGATTCAAACCTGAAAATTGCCATCAGTGCATTTAAGGACCTGACACACCTTCATGCTTGTGACCTATCCCCTGCTCACTGCTCACCTGGCTTCTGACTATCACAGTCGATGGGGTAGGTGGGAACCTGCCTTAGCCCCCTGCCCCCACCCTCAGCCCAAAGGCTGCTATAAACAGAAAGCTGTATATCTTTCTCCAAAAGCTAAGTGATCTCTTTAAAAAGGCACAGTGCACATGGTATAAACACTGTGCTTAGCAGGTTACAGGTAATTATCCCAATTCTTTCAAGGCCACCTATGAAACAGTCACAGTTACTCTCTGTATCAGTGAGGAAACTGAGGCTTCGATGGGTCAAGTACCTTCCTGAAGGTCACACAGTAAAGGACAAAGAACAAAATCAAATCTAACTCTGTCCCATCCCAGAGCCCACTTTCTTAACCTCAACACTGAATTGCCTATACGTGACAGGCTCCAACAGAGAAAATTATAAATCGGGTATTGACTGCCTGATTCAGGTAACTTATGCATCTTATTTTATAGAATAATGTATCTCACATGATAGAGAATTACCTATCTTTTGAGATAATTACTCAAAAGTATAAATCTCTGAAAATCTCTGTTGATTTTGAAGTGTGTGTCAAGGATAACGTTTATTCCAAGTATAAGCTTTGATTACTCTTATAAGCAGTAGTATCATTGCTTATGTATTAAATTATTCAGTGATCATTTAAATTCATGAACAATATCCAGTTCTAATTAACGACTCTAAGGAACTGTGTAAGAGTCTTATTTGTGCTGTTTTCCCCATGCTATTTTTAAAAAGATTATCCGAATGTAGTGATTTAAGTATCATACTGGAATTTAGGAAACTAAAGAGGTAGACCTCTTCAGCTCCATTACTAAATTTTTCCTAAAACATTATTTCAGTTTAAGTGCCCTGCACATTAAGAAATGTAATTGGCAGAATAAATGGACCGTGTGTGTGTGTGTGTGTGTGTGTTTAAAGTGAATTGTAAATAACATCCTTTTCATTATAAATTTAAGAACCTATATGACTAATCATTTCTGAGATAAAAATAAATTTGCCTAAGTAATTGTTCAATGAAAAAAAGGTACTTATTTACATCTTTCACTATTTGCATAGCTATTCATCATATACTTTTAAGTTTTCCTCAAATTCTAAAATCCCTGGTCCATCCCTTGTGACAGCATGATGTAAATTCCAGGGATAGTCTGGTATCATCATCAATACATAGCATCAAATATAATAGCAAGGAAATTTTGCAGGTGCAGGTAACCCTGGTCTGCGTGATAGCTGCAATCCTGGGTCCATCTTTAATTCTAATTACCAACACTCTCATGAAAATGATGACACTGGTCAACCATGGCCTAGGTACTTCCATAACTAGCTGTTCACCTTAATGATGACTTTCTCTACAAGACCTTTAGGTTTAGAACTCCAGAACTGGGATCACCTCTCTATATACCAACCTGCTTATTTTATAAATGAAAAACTGAGAATGGGGGATATAATTTGCCAAAGGTCACTCCTTTTATAAATTTGACTTTGATGCTGAGTTTTGTGGAATCACATGAGAACTAAGCTGAGTCGAAAAACAATCAGTGCACCTTCTGGAGAGGCTCAAATTTGGGAAATTCTATATTAATTAGAGGATCAGTGGGTGGGTTTTAATTCTAGTTCCATATTTCTCTAACCTTCGGCAGTTCGAATAAATTCATGGATCTCAGTTTTCTTTTCTATAAGGTAGCAAACAATTACTCTTGAAACCTCTGATATCCTTGAGCAAATGAAGAAGGCAAAAATGTTTATTTGCAATTGTTGAATACAGAAGAAAACTTAAACACTAGATTGGAGGCATTTTAATTAGAATATAATAGCTAACATTTATTGATTATTGACTATGTTCTAGATACTGAGCTAAATGTTCTACATGTGCTTATTTTATTTAATCCTCACAACTTTGAAACAGATTCTATTACATTGATGTTGCAGGTGACAAATTGAGACTTAGGTTAAGTAACTCAGCCAAGGTTTCCACCTATTAAATGGAGCAATAAAAATTTAAACCTAGATTGTCTAACTCTAAAGCAATGCCTTTCAATACTGCACTGCCCTCTGGAGAACTCATTTTGCTATCATATTTCTTAACCAGTCACTCTTCTGGACTTTTTTTTTCTTCTGAGAACAAACATGCTTGTCCATGACTCCTGATAAAATCCAATTCCTATCTCTGTGGGCAACCATTCACTCCATTTCCGTTCCTGCTGGCATCTGTAAATTAGCATCTGGTAATTATCTGTGTAGGAAGCAGCAGACAGTGTACAGAACAATGTAACTGTTCCTCAGATTCCAACATGAGAATTTAGCATTCCTGAGTCATAAATCAACCTACGATGGCTCACCTTGAGGATGTATTTGCTTTAAAAATAGGCTTAACTGCATAGCTGTGGACAAATACACCTTCATACACCTGAAACAGTAAATCCTCAATCTTCGAGGAAAAAAAAAACAGGCGTTCACACCTTATCCTCAAAGACAATTGGTTCCCACTCTGTTTGAACAGATGGTGAATTCAATGTGTGGGCATCTGTCCTCCCCCAAGAATGTACTATATTCAATTCCAGAAGTCATATGCAGATACTTGAAATGCAGCCCTAGAAATAACTTTCATTCAAAAGTTAAGATTTAGACTCAGCAGCAGAAAAACTTCCTAAGAGGCCTAAAATTTCACAGTTATGTTTAATTACATTCCTACATGGTGGAACACTCATTATGTTTTATTTTAATTTATAAACATTGTTTCTCTTTAAGGGAACTGGAGGACATGGGAGAGATGAAACTGGAAAAACCCAAGAGAACAAGTAATCTTGGGCTTAAGGCAAAGGGTTGCAAACTACAGGCTATTGGCCAATCTGCCTGCCATCTGTTTTTGTAAATAAAGTTTTATTGGAACTCAGTCCCACCCATGTGTTGACATATTGTCCATGGCTGCTTTCACACTACCGCAGCAGAGCTGAGTAGTTGCAGCAGAGACTGTATGACATGTGAAGCCTAAACTATTTATTATCTGGCTTTTTATAGAAAAAGTCTGCTGACCACTGGCTTCCATGATGAAATGGAAATCTTAATGTACACACTTCTTTGGAGTTTCTTATAAGAATACATTTGTAAATGAAAAAGCAGAAGTGTTCAGGTCAGGTTACCCATTTGATCTCACTTAAGAAATCAACCTAGCAATTTAGAATCAGCTCCTCTGACATCAGTGCCATTAGCAGATGGTTACTGTGCTGTTCCTGTAACTTTGTACTCTACCATCAAAATGGTTCAATCCTCCTGGTAGAGGTATCTCATTATACTAAGTAGTACTTATTAAAATAAGATGGGAAGGGAAAGAGAGGAAGGATGCCAGGCACAATGGATAACACATTTGAGGGCATGGAAGACATCATTTGTTTCACAGTTGTTCCTAGGTCTGGCCTTACTGTCCCCTAACGAAGTATGTCAAAATATAGGAGACCATGTAAACCAAGGCTAATCCAGGGGCTGAGATCAGGTCTTAAAAGTGAAGAACAGAAAACATGACTACTGATCCTTTGGTCCAAGTAGAGATGGAAGACAGATTCAAAGAAATAGCACTTAACAAAAATGAGTCAAGGGCTTCCCTGGTGGCGCAGTGGTTGAGAGTCCACCTGCCGATGCAGGGGACACGGGTTCGTGCCCCAGTCCGGGAAGATCCCACATGCCGCGGAGCGACTGGTCCCGTGAGCCATGGCCGCTGAGCCTGCGCGTCCGGAGCCTGTGCTCCACAATGGGAGAGGCCACAACAGTGAGAGGCCCGGGGACCGCAAAAAAAAAAAAAAAAAGAGTCAAAGAAATAGCACTTAGCATAAGCGAACCAGATACTGTGAGAAATGATGGTTACAATTTGCTACTGAGGCTCTCATCTTCCTTTGGACTCCTCCAAAGTACCTATCTGCTTTATTTCTGAATGATGTTGGGATTCCACTGAGAAAATACCAACATAAATTGAGTGACAGACCACTAAGGAAAAACCTAATTGATATTTTAACTTTGAAACAGTAGACTCTTGAAATTCTAAAACTTAAAAGTTTCCTGAAGCCCAAATTGGTATCGCACGCTTTGTAAAGCTGCTGAACGGAATAAGTCATTGAAGTAATGAGTGAGCACAGCTGACAGCCCCGCTCCCATATCTCACAATAGCTTTATAGTTCTGCATTCCCCTTCTAGATAAAGCAACACTCCTAAAGTGATTATAAAAATGGTGCCCCCAAGGAAAACTACCTGCTAGTGCTCATAAAAGAAGAGAGAAAAAGTAAAGAAGGCTAAGGAAATGATAGTTCTAAAGCCACAAAAATAGAAGGCTTCTATGAATACGTGCTGTATAGTGATAGTCATGAATGTGAGCTTTCTAAAGCTCTACTGGGTCTACTCCATGCTCATGCCCAGAGAGGGAGCAGGACAGGATGCGTATAAAGACAGAAGAAATCTAGTTGTGGTCCTGTGCATTCTGGGACTTGAAGGGTGTCATGTATACATTGGTTCAACATATCAAAGAACTGGGCAGTGGGCTACGGATGCCTCCATGGTAGAGAAGAACATATATGTGAATATGTCAGATCCCAGAGGGAAATTAACCGTAAATCAAGTGCAGGGAATAGGGGCAAATACAATCTCTACCAACTGTATGTTGACATACAGTGAAATGGAAAGGACTCAGCACATATGACAGTCAACAAAAAGAAAAAGTAGCATGGAGGCTATGGGGAAAAATAAAGCAAGGCAGTGAAAGAAACTGTCATGAAGGTCAAATGAAGAATAAATATCCGGAAGTTATTCACTACAGGATCCCGCAGGAAATTTCAGATAACTACTTGGCACTCTCAATAAAATATAAAACATGAGAGTAGTGCTATACGGAGAGAACATGTTCGAATAAGAAATTTAAAAGAATAGATACATGTACATGTATAACTGAATCACTTTGCAGTACATCTGAAACTAACACAACATTGTAAATCAGCTATACTCCAATATAAAATAAAAATTAAATTAAGAAAAAACTAGAGAGGAAAAAATGTGATGAAAATGTAATGGGATGAGATGGGGAAGATGGATCGGCGGGGGTGCAGGATTCCACTCTGAGAATTCACCGGGATATTAATTATCTGCTCACCAGCTTTCTTAATTTTTATTGTTTATTTTTATTACTATTATTTTCCTGTCTTCTGATGAAAACATGTATGCATTCTGGGGGTATACACCAACCACTGGGTCCTAGGATATGTGCATATTCAATGTTAGTAGATACTGTCAAATAATTTCCAAAGTGGTCGTGCCAGTTTACACTCGCATCAGCAGTGTGTGAGAATTCCAACTGCCACCCGGCCCGCGCCCACCCCGCCCCGTCCTTGACAACACTTGACCTTTACAGCCATTTTCAATTTAGCTATTCTGTACGTGTATATGTATGTATCGCCTTGTGATTTAAATTTGGATTTCCCTAGAAAAATAAATAAGGAAACAAATTTCGATTTCCCTGATGGCTAGTGAATTTGACCACTATTTCATATGTTTCTTACCATTTGGATATGCTCTTTTAGGTTTGCATATTTTGCCTGTTTTCTACTGGTCATTCTGCCTTTTTCTTATTAATCTGAAGGCATTATTATATTTTATGGATACAAGTCTCAAGTGAGGCTTGCCCTTTCACTATCTTAATCATTTTTTGAACACATTCTTAATTTTAATATGGTCCAATTTATACACAATGTTTCATTTACGACTGGCCCTTTTGTGTAGTATTTTGTATTCCATTAAGAAACCTGTCCTCGATGGATCTAGAGACTCATACAGAGTGAAGTAAGTCAGAAAGAGAAAAACAAATATCGTCTATTAACGCATATATGTGGAACCTAGAAAAATGGTACAGATGAACCTGTTTGCAAGGCAGAAATAGAGACACAGATGTAGAGAACAAACGTATGGACACCAAGGGGGAAACTGGCGGTGGGTGGGGATGGTGGTGTGATGAATTGGGAGATTGGGATTGACATGTATACACTAATATGTATAAAATGGATGACTAATAAGAACCTGCTGTATAAAAAAAATAAATAAATTCAAAAATTCAAAAAAAAATAACACCAAAAGCACAATCCATGAAAGGAAAAAATTTAAAAAAAAAAGAAAGAAATCTGTCCTCAACTCCCTCTTCCCAGATTATAAAAATAGTCTGGGGAGTATATGATAAAGACAGATAAAAGAAATCACTACCATGACCCTTGAACTGGAGGGTTAGGGACACTGACGGGGCAGTCAGAAGTCCACATATAACTTACAGTCAGCCCTCCGTATCCAAGTACCCATATACAGGGATCCACAACCACAAATTCAACCAACCGTGGTCATGTAGTACTACAGTATTTACTATTGAAAAAATATGTGTATAAGTGGACCCTCACAGTTCAAACCCACGTTATTCAAGGGTCACACACAATGTATGTCCCTTAAAGCAGACCCTCTCCATTTTAAATTCTCTGGAGTTTATCAGGCCTGGCTTTTCCAGTTGGGGAGGGGATGCAGTCAAACTGTATACCACAGAACCCTTCAGGTAACCCTCCCTCCCTGTGTTTAGCCCCTTGACTCAATCTCATCCTCGTGGTACCTGTCGCTGGCAAATCCTGAGCAGGTCTAAATTCTCATCAGCAGCATTTGGTTTCCATCTTCCTCTGTTCTGCTTTCAATCCATCAAAAACGTGTTGACATCTCCTGTCCATTGTTGGCTCTTCTCCCATTCTCTAAAATCCTATGGTTTCACTTATTTTACTATCAATTTAGTGGGAATCGGGAGGGGCAGAAAGACAATGTCTTCAATCCATCATTTAACAGCACTTTTATCCTTACCTTTTTTTTTTGAATAATTTCTTTTTCTTATTGGGGTATAGTTGCTTTACAATGTTGTGTTAGTTTCTGCTGTACGATGAAGTGAATCAGCTATCTGTATATATATATATCACCCTCCCTCTTGGATCTCCCTCCCTCCCTCCACCCCCCATCCAACCCATCTAGGTCATCACAGAGCACCAAGCTGAGCTCCCTGTGCTGTACAGCAGGTTCCCCCAAGCTATCTATCTTACATATGGTAGTGTATTTATGTCAGTCCCAATCTCCCAATTCATCCCACCCTCTTTCCCCCACTCCATGTCCACGCATCCACATCTCCTTCTACAAAGGTACTTATTTTCCCAGCTGCCCATATTCCTACGTGTTCCCTTTTAGCCCATGTGGTCAACTCCCCATTCTTCCCTCATCCTGCCCATCTTGATCTCCTGTTAACCTCTTTCTGTGGAGAACGTCCTGGACATCAGATTCAGATTAAGAATAGACTAGACAGGGCTTCCCTGGTGGCGCAGTGGTTGAGAGTCCGCCTGCCAATGCAGGGGACACGGGTTCGTGCCCCGGTCTGGGAAGATCCCACAAGCGGCAGAGCAGCTGGGCCCGTGAGCCATGGCCGCTGAGCCTGCGCATCCAGAGCCTGTGCTCCGCAATGGGAGAGGCCACAACAGTGAGAGGCCCGCGTACCGCAAAAAAAAAAATAAAATGAAGAAAAAAAAAAAGAAGAAGAATAGACTAGACAAAGAAACATTAAGCATATTTTGAATTTGGTGGGTTTTTTCTGAGAAGCCATCTGACTCCTTCCCTTGAGGAGAGGCTGCCGTCAAAGTCCTAGGGAGCAAGTCTGCTTTGGCTGCCAGCCCATCCCTCATGCAGGTCTCCCAGGTCACAGTTAGGTCCAGTCAGCTTATCATTCCTGGAATGTTGAGGTCTCCATGGTAACTATTTCCATGGCTCCTCAGTTTTTCCATTTTTAATAAGAGTATGGAAACCTGCAAACTTTTCTATAATTCTCTCTGAAATTTCTTTCTGCTTTAGGACATTATACTAATCCCAGCATATATCAAACCTGAATTCCTGAAAGGTTCTTTGGACGTGCGCACTACCTAGTACCTGCATATACACATACCTTCTCTAGCTACACTTTCGTCCCAGGTGCTCTCATCTAGTTTACGGCTTTAAATACCATCTCTGTGCCACTGGCTCACACATTTAAAGTTCTGGCTTCAAGACATGTATACAACTGTCTACTACACATAGCTACTTGGTTGTCTAATCCAGCCAAAACCAAGCCCTCAATTCCAACACATTTCCTCCAACTTGTTCCTCTCGTAATCATCCCATCTAAGTAAATGGCAACTCCATCTTTCCAGTTGCCCAAGCCAACTAAATATCTTGGAGTCACATGGATAAAGAAGATGTTTGTTTATATATATATACACATATATACACACACACATTGACAGATATACATAATGGAATACTATTCAGCCATAAAAAAGAAGGAAATCCTGCCAGTTGTAACAACACAGATGGAAATTTAAGGGCATTATGCTAAGTGAAATAAACCAGACAGAGAAAGACAAATACTGTATGATCTCGCTTACATATGGAATTTTAAAAAACCAAACTCACAGAAAGAGAGATCAGATTGGTGGTTGCCAGAGGAGGGGGAATCACACGAAGGTGGTCAAAAGGTACAAACCTCCAGTTACAAGATAAATAAGTTCTGGAGATGTAATGTACAGCATGATGACTGTGGTTAACAGCACTGCATTGTATATTTGAAAGTTGCTAAGAGAGTAGACCTTAAAAGTTCCCAGCACAAAGGAAAAAAAAAAATGTGTAATTATGTGAGGTGATGGATGTTAACTGAACTTATCGTGGTAATCATTTCACAATACATAAATATATCAAATCATATGTTTTACACCTTAAACTTATACGTTATATGTCAATTGTATCTCAATAAAACTTGGAAAAAATAAATTTTAAAAAATATCTTGGAGTCAATCTGGATTTCTCTCCTTCTCCCACACACCATAATAAATATACTAGCAAATTCTGTTGGTTCTATCTCAAATATATCCACTTCTGCCCCCTTCCACCCTATCATTCTATCCCAAGCCACCATCATCTCTCCCCTGAAATATGTTGAAAGCCTCCTAACTGATCCCCTTGCCGTCCATCCCTCCCTTCATGTAGTCTAGTCTCAACAGAGAAGCCAGAACAATCCTTCCAAGATTTAAGTCAGATCGTGTCAGTCACCTGCTCAAAACCTTCCACTGGATCCCCATCTTACTCAGAGTAAAAGCCTACAAACCACAGGTACCCTGGATCCCATATCCTACCACTCTCCTGGCTGCCTATTTCTCTCCAGCCTGGCCTTCTGCCATTTGTTAAGAACACCAAGTGCTTAACAAGCCTCAGGGTCTTTGCACTTGTTGAACCCTCTACCTGGAATGCTCTTCCTCCAGACAGTCACAAGGATAACTTTGTCCTTTAAATTCCTGTTCTAGTTTTTTCTTATTAGTAAGCATTATTAGTAAGCCAATTTATATAATTTAGCAAACATTCCCCAATTCTCTGCCAGGGCACACACACACACACACACCCCTTGCCTAATTTTTCTCTGTAGCATCTATCACCATCTAATATGCTACATGCTTACTGTGTATCTCCCCCCATCCGAATAGAAGATCCACCTGATTACTTTGTTCACTGCTCTATTCCTAGCATCCATTCTAGAACAATGCTAGGCATAGAGAAGTCATTTAATAAATACCTATGGAGCGAATGCATGAATGCATGCTAGTATATGTATAGATTTTTTTCTGAGAAGATACAGAAGAAAAGCCTAAGTGGTAACCTTAAGAGAAGGAGAAAAAGAGAGATGGAGGGTAAAGTGGGAAGGGAAGTTTTGTTCCTCTTTCATGCATTAATATATTCTTTGAATTATCTGCATTATGTCATACAGTAAACTGTATTATATTTTATAATTATATTACATTTTGTTTTGGTGTAGTAATTCTGTACACTAAAAATAATAAATGATTTTTAACAATAAGACAGATACTTGCAATAATGCTGTTTCCCCTACTTAAGTGGCCCATCCTTTCCACCCGCCACCACCCCACTGCCCACCAGTCTTCTCCCTCCAGGAGCCCACTCTATGGCAGCCATGACCCACTCTAAAGGATCTGCAATAATTACAAGAACACAAAGTCAGAAGAGCGCCCTTATTACCAACAAGCATCACTGCCATGGACTCTGGGATGGCCCCAGCCTGAAAACATTTCTGAGTCCACCTCTCTTCCCCAGCGTAATATCCCACCCATGAGTTATAGTACCTTCTTACCGTATGGTTCCCATATATGACAGCTTCCCTTTTATATCCACCTCCTTCCCCTGGGATCCTTCATCTTAAGGTGCTGAGGGCCAGCACAGCACAGGTGGGCCGAAGACCTTACCCATCCTCCTTCCATCCCCTCCACTTCTCCCCTAGGTGTACTTCTCACTGATCTATTTCTCCTCCTTTATTAGGTATTAAATCTTATTTATATTGTTACTTTTCTGAATTATCGATTTATTCACTTATCTACCAGTACCGTGCAAATATAAATGTTATAGCTTTATAATAAGTAATAATGAACATTTTAAATAGAATCCAGCAGCCGCATAGCACAAGGAGATCAGCTCAGTGCTTTGTGACCTCCTAGAGGGGTGGGATAGGGAGGGTGGGAGAGAGACGCAAGAGGGAAGAGATATGGGGATATATGTATACGTATAGCTGATTCACTTTGTTATAAAGCAGAAACTAACACACCATTGTAAAGCACTTATACTCCTATAAAGATGTTAAAAAAAAAAGAATAGGAAAACAGACAATCCAATTAAAAATGGGCAAAATATGTGAATAAACATCTTACCAAAGGAAAAAAAAAAAAAGAATCCAGCACGATGGTTTCTGCCGCATTATATTTCTTTTTCAGCATTTTTTCAGTGCTGTTTTTAGTGCTTCATTGTCCAGTGGAGAACAGGGTTTATCTCCACTCTGGAACTCATGTGTCGTCCATGTATTTGCTATTTATTTCTCATTATGTTTAATTAACATGATCTCAGCATTTTTTAGTGTGTCATAGGCACCTGTTTATTCTTCCAAGTGATGTTAAAAAATATTTTGGTCTGAAACACAAATCTCTCAATATCAACAACACTCAAAAAACAAACCATCAAGGTCTCTATATAAACCCTAAATGTTCAACAGAAGAGTCTTAATCACTCGGGGACATGTAGGTGTTTCCTAATAGCCATTCTTCTTTGGTCATAACGGGTTTGGCTGGAGCAAGCAGAACAAAGGGAAAGATGAGAGGGCGGCAGCCTGGGAAAAAGAGGCGAAGTGCTGAGGTAAGAATATGAGGTTCCTGACATTGGGTACTTCCCAATGTGATAAGATAAACCCACATCACCGGAGTCTTGTGGGACTGAGGTAATCAAAATTATGTTATGGCTTATGCATAGAATGATGAACGGATGTTTTCCATCTCCTCTGAGGAGCCAGCAAGTAGGAAAGGGCACACACTGCAGCATAAAGTATGTAACAGTGTTTCTGCAACTTTAATGTGTATCAGCATCACCTACCGAATCAGGATCTCTCAAGGGGAGGGAAGAATTTGCATTCTTAGCCAGCACCACAGGTGACTCACACAGAGGAGGCCAGTGGACCACATTTACATAAACCACAGGCATAAGTGAACCAGAAGGAAGAACTTCCTAGAAGTTGGAAATTAAATCTCTGGAGTAAGATGGTGGGAATTCCTAAAGAAGTAGAACAGGGATCCTGCTTTCCTAGTGACCTGTGCAATAGCTCTGGGATTTTGAGACAGAAATGTTCTTTTTTTTTTTTTTCAGAATAAAACCTCATTGGCTGCATTGGCAGGAGGTCAAGAAGTAAAAACCAGAGTGGAAAGAGGTCTAGACATGTCTGTATGACATAATCCTACTCCCTCACTTTACTGAAACTTTCAAGTTTAAAGACATAATGTGCACTACCTGGCCAGTAATATTCAAATTGGTGGTAAAGTCAAGCCTGAGTTTAATGCTTTTTGCAGTCAGCATGTGTAGTAAAATGCAGTTCTCTCCCTGAACCTTTTCTACCCACTCAGCATTAGGTGACTATCCTGCAGTAGTTGAAGAACTGGATTAAGCCACTTCCAGGGTTGGGACCTGATTGTTTTAACCTAATCGGGGTGGTTAAGGTGAACCAGACCTTAGCCACTGTGTAAATAGCATTCCTCAGGTCAAAGCGATTGATTCAGAAATGAGCATCTGACCCAATTCAGGCCATTTAGTTTTGGGGGGAACATTACTACAAATGAAGTTCCCTCAGTCTTCTGAGAGCCCATCTTCACAAAGATTGATGCTAAGCTTTGAAACATCTCAGTATCTGATTGAACTGAGGTAATCAGTCCCTGACCTGACTGCCTTCCAGAAGCAAAAGTGTATCATCACTGGAGAAAAATAACAGTGTCCAGAGCCTCAACTTCTTATTATAATTTTTCATGCACTATGTAGAGCATACAATCTAAAAGTATCAGGACCAAAAAGATAAGAATTATCTGAAAATTAAGAAAAAAACAAACGACAGAAACAGACCCATAGGAAATCCAGATATTGAATTTGTCAGACACGAAATTTAAAATAACCTTGGGTGACATATTTAACTTAAACAAGCAAGATGGAAAATTTCAAAACTGTAAACTTTTGGGAATTCCCCGGCAGTCCAGTGGTTAGGACTTGGTGCTTTCTCTGCCAGGGCCCAGGTTTGATCCCAGGTTGGGGAACTAAGATAAGATCCCAGAAGCTGTGTGGAGCAGCCAAAAAAAAAAAAAAAAATTATAAATTAAAAAAAAAAACTCAAATAGAAATTCTGGACCTGAAAAGCACAATTACTAACATTAATCAACTGAAAACAGATTTAATGACAAGAGGATATAGTCGTCCCTTGGTATCCATAGAGGGATTGGTTCCAGGACCCCATGCAGATACCAAATTCCATGGATGTTCAAGTCCCTTAGATAAAATGGCATAGTATTTGCATACAACCTAGAAACATCCTCCTGTATACTTTAAATCATCTCTGGATTACTTATAATATCTAATACAATGTAAACTCTATGCAAATAGTTGTAAATACAACATAAATGCTATGTAAATAGTTGCTGGTGTACAGTAAATTCAAGTTTTGCTTTCTGGAACTTTCTGAAATTTTTTTTCTGAATATTTTCAATCTGCCATTGGTTGAGTGCATACATGCAGAACCCACAGTATGGAGGACTGACTGTAATTCACAAGAAAGTATCAAGTGGCTAGGAAGACTCGATATTATTAGGATGTCTGTTCTTCCCAACTGGAACTAGAGATTCAATGTGATACCAATCAATATCCCAGCAAGTTATTTTGTGGATACCAACAAATTAATTCTAAAGTTTACATGGAGAGGCAAAAGACCCAGAATAGTCAACACAATATTGAAGGAGAAGAACAAAGCTGGAAGACTGATGTTACCAAATGTCAAGACTTACTTTTAGCTACAGTAATCAAGGAAGTGTGGCACTGGCAAAAAAGCAGACTAATAGATCAATGGAACAGAGTACAGAGCCCAGAAGTAGACCCACATAAATATAATCAACTCATCTTTGACAAAGTAGTAAAGGCAATGCAAAAGAGAAAAGATTGTCTTTTCGACAAATGGTAAAAGAACAACTAGACATCCACATGCAAATAAATAAATCTAGATACAAACTTTATACCCTTCACAAAAATAACTCAAAATGGATCAGAGACCTAAATGTAAAATTCAAACTATAAAACTCCTAGACGATAACATAGGATAAAGCCTAGATGACCTTAAGTATGAGGATGACTTTTTATATATAACATCAAAGGCATGATCCAAGAAGAAATAACAGATGAGCTGGGAGAAAATATGTACAAAAGACACATCTGATAAAGGACTGTATCCAAAATAAGCAAAGAATTCTTAAAACTCAACAATAAAAAAACAAACAGCTTGATTAAAAAGTGGACCAAAAGTCTTAAAAGGTACTTCACCAAATAAGATATACAGATGGCAGATAAGCATATGAAAAGATACTCCACAACATATGACATCAGGGAAATATAAATTAAAACAACAATGAAATATCACTACATACCTATTAAGAATGGCCAAAATCTGGAACACCGACAACTTCAAATGCTAGTGAGGATGTAGAGAAACCGGAACAGTCATTATTGATAGTGGGAATGCAAAATGGTACAGCCACTGTGGAAGACAGTTTGGCAGTTTCTTAAAGAACTAAACATACTCATACCATACAATCCAGCAATTGCATTACTTGGTATTTACCCAAAGGAGCTGAAAACTTATGCCCAGATAAAAACCTACACATGGATGTTTATAGCAGCTCTCTTCATAATTGCCAAAATTTGGAAGCAACCAATGATCTCCACTATGTGAGAAAATATAAAAACTGTGAAATATTGTTCAGTGCTAAAAAGAAATGAGTTATCAAGCCATGAAAAGACACGGAGAAAACTTAAATGTATATTACTAAGTGAATAAAGCCAATATGAAAAGGCCTACATACTGTATGATTCCAACCATATGACATTCTAGAAAAGGCAAAAGCATGGAGACAGTAAAAAAAAAATCAGTGGTTGCCAGAGGATGGGGTGGGGGTGAGGGGAAAGGATGAATAAATGGAACACAGAGGATATGGGGGAGCAGTGAAAATACTCTGTGTGATGGTATAATGATGGATACATGTCATCATACATTTGTCCAAACCCACAGAATGTACAACACCAAGGGTGAATGAACCCTACCGTAAACTATGGACTTTGGATGATTAAGCTGAGTCAATGTAGGCTCGTCAATTGTAACAAATGTACTACTGTGGCAGGGGATATTGATAATGATGGAGGCTAAGCATGCATAGAGGTAAGGAGTATACAGGAAATCTCTGTACCTTCCACTCAATTTTGCTATGAGCCTAAAATTGCTCCCCAAAAAAAGTCTATTTAAAAAAGAAAATATCCAGAGTGAATCAAAGAGAGAAAAAATTTGAAAATATAAAAAATTTGAGACCAAAGGAATATAATAAAAATATATAACACATGTAATCAGGCTCCCAGAAGAAGAGATAGAGAATGGGAATAAAGCCATATCTGGAGTAATAATGCTACAAATAACGAAAGACATAAATCCACAGATTCAAAATGCACTACAAACCCCAAGCAAGATAAATACAAAGAAAATCGTACCTAAGTACATCAGAGTAAGATGTACCTAGTTTATTTACAGAGCTAAAACTGCTGAAAAACAAAGGTAAAGAGAAATTTTTTTTAAAAAAAAAAGATTACCTTCAAAGGAGAAACAATAAGATATAGGACAACGTTTCAAAAGAAATAATGAAAGCCACAAGATGATGAAATAATATCTTCAAAGTGTTTTAACCTAAAATTCTATACACAGTAAAAATACTTTCCAAAAGTGAAAATTCGATAAGCTCATTGTCAAACTAAAACTGGAAGCATTTATCACCAGGAGACCTAAAAAAGAGAATAAGAGAGAGACAGCAAGAGTGAAAGCAAGAGGCCTGAGCAGAAGAGAGCTACTGCAGCCTTCATCTACCGTTTCCTCCCCCAGGGCCAAGTGCAGTGACCAAGCCTAATGAGTGGACAGGATCAGCTGCTGGTTATCGAGCTTCTACAAAGTAGCCCTCACTATACACAAAGCTTGAGGCATGTTGTCTTATCCTCACAAAAGGAGGTAAATATGACCTTCAGCTTGCAGATGAGGAAACTTGTAAAGCAAATTGTTCTAACAGCCTAGCTAATAAGTGGCCAAGCTGGATTTAAGCCAAAAAGTCTGATCTCAAAGGCTATACTCTTAACTATGATGCTAACCCCTCACCAAACAATCCCAAGCACCAATGCTGTGCCACACAAGGCTAGAGGCTTTGTAGGCATCATCTCATTTTCGCCTCCAGACAACTCCATGAGTAGGCATTAGCTCTGTTTTATGGATCAGGAAAAGGCATCAGAAAGCACCTTGCCCAAAGGCATAAATGTCAGCACTGGACTTCAGATTCTGATCTAAAGTTAAAAGTCTGGATTATTTCAATGTTTAAGTGTATGCCTTTTGTAAGTGAGCAAAAAAACCCAAAATCTCGAGGCTACTGAGCAGATCTGGGCCTTGCTAATTCTGAATGAGATAGTTTGTCTTCTTATCTCCCCTGGTTCTCTATACCTTTCCTCGCCTCTCCCCTTCTTTTATTACCGCTTCTCTACTCTACTTCCTCAAAGCAGCTACATGTAAAGGAATCCATGTTTTACACTTTGGGATGAATATAAGACAATACTTTAACTTTCCGGGGACATGCACTTTTAAGTCTCATTACAAATTGCAGAATCAAGGGCCTTGTCCCCAGTTAAAGAATTTTTATTTTTAGCAAATGGGAAAATTGGCAGGAGAGATTCTACAAGTTTTGCCACAGACTATCAGCTTTCTTCTGGCTCTGTGCAACTGGGTATCTGATAATTTCCTAAACAAAAAATTTATATATACTATATAAAATATACATATATGACAAGTTTTAGGGATTTTTGTTTTGTTTAAGACAGTTGGGGATAATGAGAAAAATATTCTACTGTTCTTCTGTCTTAGGGTTTCTTCAACTCCCCAGTACTTATCATTAAGATAATCCTGAAATGTTAAATCGTCTTAAGGCCACCAATCAAACAGGATTAGGAGCCCTACCCTTACGACCTCATCTAACCATAATTACCGCCTAAAAGTCATATCTCCAAATACAGTCACATGGCGGAGTGGGGGGGTAGAATTCAGTCCACAGGAAGGACTAAGGGGTGCATTAGAGAGGTCAGGTCTGGGAATAAAAAGCAGCTTGTCTGGTTAAGGAACAGAATTTGATCACTATGCGATTGTGGCACCTGGCTGTCTGAACTAATCTTTATTGATTGCTTTCTCAAATTCAGCGTCCTGGAGGAACAGGGAATAAAAAATCAATACATTAAAAATGTAAAAAAAAAAAAAAGTTTAAAAAAAAGCAATACACTTTTTTTTTTTTTTTTGGCTGCATAGAGTCTTCGTTGCTGCGCGCGGGCTTTCTCTAGTTGCAGTGAGCAGGGGCTACTCTTCGTTGCGGTGCGCAGGCTTCTCATTTAGGTGGCTTCTCTTGTTGTGGAGCACAGAGCTCTAGGCACGTGGGCTTCAGTAGTTGTGGCACATGGGCTTAGTTGCTCCGCGGCATGTAGGATCTTCCCAGACTAGGGCTCGAACCCTTGCCCCCTGCCTTGGCAGGCAGATTCTTAACCACTGTGCCACCAGGGAAGCCCCTAAAAGCAATACACTTTTGTAAGGCACATAATCAAGCAGTAAATGCTCAAATGGATTATTCAATAAAAGGGTAATTTTTTTTTTTTTAAGTTTCTATCCTGTCCTTTCTACAAAGCAGCCAATCTTGGCTTCTATTAACCGTCTTCCTTTTGTCAACAGTGTTAGAAAAAGAAACTTCTGCGGAGCTCATTGTTTTGTTTCTGTGAACTGAGCCCGCCACCCAGTGGCAAACATGGAAATTGCAGAGACACGCGCAGCATACAGTACTTCCGGCAAAGGATGGCCTTTCATTGAACAGTGTAACATAGTCACTGCTAATTACAGCTTCCACCTCCAAGACAAGAAACCCCTTCTGGAAATAGTTTAATCCTAAAATGGCTTTGTCTTGGCCTTTCTAGGTTGAGATGAGGATAGAAAACAGGTGGATAGTGGGGTTTGTGGGTAGAATTATAGGTGGAGAGAGGGTCGGCACTCAGCTTTAACTTCCCTCCCTGCTGTACCCCTCCCCCCTCTCCTGAAGTCCCACCACCGAGGGTTTCAGCAGACGTCTGCCCATCCAAAGCCTCCCATCTTTGCCGACCTCCACCCACCACTGCCGGTGCCAGGCCTGCCCAGTCTTTTTTACTCCCTCCAGGCACTTCCCGTTCCTTTTAAGGAGACATAACTAAAATCTCTCAGTCTCATTTTCTTTCCTCCCAAACTTGCTCCTTCACTGGTATTTGCGTTCTCAGGGATAGCGCCACCATCTGGTCATCCCCATGGTCCAGGCACCTGGGCCCTCCCATCCCACACGCTCACATCCCACGGTCTCTGAGTCAGGCCCGGGCTACCACTTGACTGTGTTTCCAGCCTCTCCTTTCCTCTCTCTTGTGACTATCACTATAGCCCGAACTGATTTTTCTGTCCCATTCATGTTCCATCTGCATCCCTGCAACCCATTCTCCATATTGCTGCCAAAAAACTCTATACAAAATTGTACTCCTTGGACTTCCCTGGTGGCACAGTGGTTAAGAATCCGCCTGCCAATGCAGGGGACATGGGTTCGAGTCCTGGTCCGGGAAGCCCATGCGCCACATCTACTGAGCCTGCACTCTAGAGCCCGTGAGCCACAACTACCGAGCCCACATGCCACAATTACTGAAGCCCACACGCCTAGAACCTGTGCTCCGCAACAAGAGAAACCACCACAGTGAGAAGCCCGCACACTGCAACGAAGAGTAGCCCCTGCTCCACAGCTAGAGAAAGCCCGCGTGTGGCAAAAAAGACCCAATGCAGCCAAAAATAAATAAAGTTATTTTTTTAAAAAACTGTACTCCTTGCATACTTTTTTGGAGCAGCATATTAGATAATGCAGCTAGGCATGATTTGAGAAGAATACTCCTTACAATAAATATAAGCTAAACCAAAGAACAAAATGAACGGAGATGATAAATGTGAGTATGAATGATATATATGTAGGTATATACATGTACAATGCATAAATACACACAGAGACACATAGATATATCAAAGAGGAAAAAGCCTTTCTAAAAATAATACAAAATCCAGAAGCCATAAGGAAAAGATTAACTTGACTACAGACAAGTTTAAAATTTTGATAAAGAAAAATAATGTAATAAATGTTTGGGGGCTTTCTTGACCAAACATCAGGGAACATGCCCTTTCCTTTGGCATATTTTAAATAAATACAAATATAACCGGTAATGAAAAAATTCAGAATTCAAAAAGACAGCTATCAGTCAGAATCTACTGCTCAAATTATTAATATCTACTCAAATTATTAAGTGTTCATCAAGTATCACGAGAGCTGCCTTCTCAAACCACTGCTGGTAGGGGTTCTTTCTTTTCGTTCAAATGTCTAAATGGTGTAGACCTCCTTTCAGCCATTTTACGAACGACCAGCTGAGAGGTCTGTCCACGATCAAGCCCCAATTATGAGAATTGCTTCCTCTTACCCAGGAGTGAAGCTACCTGACTCCCTTTTACATCCAAGTTGATGAGAGTGATGAGATGAAATTATAACTTCTCTTATTTGGGTCACTTTCTCAAAGAGCAAAAGACGTAAGGAATTTAGAGTATGTTTCATTCTTCTGTTCCTTTCTCTTCTTGCAACTTGTATAAATTCACTTTTTGTAATGAAACTCCTCAGGCCTTGCTCTGAAAACAAAAGTGGCAGCCCATCAAGCCCCTGTCTCTCCAGGTGAAAGAAAGAGTGTCAGACTTAAAAGGTAAAGCAAGAGTCTTCACCTGGACATGCAGGATTTTCCAGAAAAGTCTCCTGACAGAGGTACCAAAATATCAGCTTTAATAATCTCCTCCCCACAATGCCTGATGGCCCCAGCACAGGTCTGCCCTGACTCAGCTACCTACTGACTTAACATGGAGAAGCTAGAAAACTGGGGAAGCCCAGAGCAAGGAAACCTACTAGATGAAGGTGAGGAGCACAATGCCTGATGGGAAAATCTTACAGGAAGCAGGACAAGGAACCAGGTGGTGCAGGAGCAGTGACCTCTGGCAGATTTAACCCAGTCCTGACAGAAGAGCAGGATCCAACCGACAGATTTGCCCCTCCCTGGAAGCAGGAATCATGGGGGAGAAAGTCCCTTCACAAGAGGCAAAGATAATAACAGATAAGCCTTTTCTTCATCACCACCACCACTAACACCTCCCCACTCACACACACACACACACACACACACACACACACACACACACACACAGCCTTTACTCTCTTAGCTCAGTGCTGGAACAACCAAGTCCACAATGAACTGGGAACATGGCTCATGGTCTCTCTCTCAGGAAGAAAGTCTGCAGCATACCAGAGCAGTTTTGCTTCCACTTTCACGAGCCCTCTCTGTCTACACCTATTGCCGCTCTTTATCTTCCTTGGGCTCACATGGAGAGGATTTTTGTACCTCAAGGCTCTAAAATGGCCAAAACAGAGCATTTATTGAATTAATTTCAAGGCCAAACTATATCCCCAAGCCTAAATTCACTTCCTACCTATTTCCCATCTCAAATGATGCCCAGCTGCACTGTAACACAGCTGCCCAAGAAGTGTGCAAGAAGCAAAAAGGACATGTTTTTTCAGCAGCAATACAAATATGCACCAAATTTAGCCAATATGAATCCCCTCAAACAGTAAGTGTCGAGAAAGAAACTGGACTCCAGAAATAAAATCCTTTTATATATTATAGCTGAAAAAAATCTGTCCCCAAATTTGTCCCCCTCCCAAATTCTATTCTGCATTGCCTTAGAGAGAATCTCACCTCCATGCCTGGGTGGAGTCAGGCCCCGGTTTCGGTAGCTACGGTCTAACTTTTACAGAATCTATTCCTTCATAACCTCCAAGTTGAATTAACCAAACTCAAATCTCTCCCTTAAATCTCTTGTCCAAAGAGTCAGAGTAAATAGGAAAAATGAGACACCAAGCATCAGCACCCCAGGAGCAAAATGTAGAAAACACAAATGGCCAGCTCCTACCATACCTGCTCCAAACAAAATAATCTTCTCAAAATGCAGTATTTTAAAAATCCAGACTCACATTAGGAGAAATATACCATCAAGAAGAAATTGTGGGGACTTCCCTGGTGGCGCAGTGGTTGAGAGTCCACCTGCCGATGCAGGGGACACGGGTTCGTGCCCCGGTCCGGGAAGATCCCACACGCCGCGGAGCGGCTGGGCCCGTGAGCCATGGCCGCTGAGCCTGCGTGTCCGGAGCCTGTGCTCTGCAACGGGAGAGGCCACAACGGTGAGAGGCCCGCGAACCGCAAAAAAAAAAAAAAAAAAAAAAAAAGATTACTCTCAAGTAGATGTAGCAAACAGACTTGAGGACACAGCGGGGAAGGGTAAGCTGGGACGAAGTGAGAGTAGCACTGACATATATACACTACCAAATGTAAAATAGATAGCTAGTGGGAAGCAGCCGCATAGCACAGGGAGATCCACTCGATGCTTTGTGACCACCTAGAGGGGTGGGATAGGGAGGGTGGGAGGGAGGCTCAAGAGGGAAGAGATATGGAGATATATGTATACGTATAGCTGATTCACTCTGTTACACAGCAGAAGCTAACACAACATTGTAAAGCAATTATACTCCAATAAAGATATTTTTTTAAAAAAGGTTACTTGCAAGTCACTTTCGGATGAAGTGTGCATTTTGACTGTGTTAAGATATTGTACTTACGGAAAGAATGTAAATAACTAGGTAATTAACATATAAGAAAAATGAACTTACTGACTGTCCCATCACAGAGCAGTTAGCATAACTTTAAACTACATATGTTATTAGATGGGTGAATTTTGAGTCTGAAGTAGGAAATATTGGAGCATGAGTCTTGTCCCGACATTGGTCCACATCAATGGAATCCCGGGTATCCAGCAGGCAGACTGAGGCCTTGGTGCTTGAGAAGAGCTCTCCAAAGACACGGGAGGCTCTCAGAGGAAGGGGACACCGGGACCTGGCCCATCATCCTCCCCATCACAAGTCTGCCACAGGACAACCTTGGCCCTGCAGGAAGTGTAGAGCTGAACTGACAGTTACGTCCAGCATGACCCAGGGAACCACCGATTGCAGATCCTTTTCCCTTTTTGTCTAGGTAGGTCAATAATTCTTTTGAAACTGTTCTTTTCTCTCTTAGGTTCCTGCACATATTGGGTCCGACTGTTGGCTTTGGTCCCATCACTACTGTCAACACTTCAGCCCACAGTTGGTGTCTTGGTGCAGCTGGATTTTTTCCACGTGGACTATGATAACCGCAGAACCAGGCCAAACTGGCCCCCTCCTGTTTCTAGCAA